>NW_017683878.1:6604-8096 GCF_001879085.1 Nicotiana attenuata
AATGTGTACTCGATTGTAACATTGTATAGCTTAAGGCAAAGTAACCTATCAAATCCTGTGTAGGCTGTCGGATGGTTTATTGAACAATCTTCAAGAGATAGGTGCCTCAAAAGCACACATTTGAAAAATAAAGCAGGCAATTTGTATGGTGTCGTCCTATACGGAAATTTAATATTGAGATGTTCAATACCATTTTCAATGAGAAACCCTAACAACTGTATAAAATAAGAAAATTCCTCCGAATATGGAATTAAGAGGGTAAAGTGTTTAACAGGTCCTCGATGATGGTTCAAAATATGGCGGATCATATTTTCAAAGTAAGCAGGTTGGTGCATTTTCCAAAGGGTTCGATCAAGAGTTAGTTGTGGAATTCTACACCTTGTATATCTCCATTTCCTTGATAAGATGCTTGTTCTAACAGCATCTGGTAAAGGCATCTGTATAAGAATATGATCAATAACATCATCAGGAAGGTTGCCTAGTATATCCAAAGGTAAAGTTCTAATGCAATTTTTTCTTCCGACTGGAGCCATCATATTAGGCTTAGGATTATAGGCAAAACAATGAAGATTAGGATAAACAAAAGTTAAGATTACGATTATGGAAAAAGAAGAAGAGGAAGAAGCAAGAAACCTTTTGAAATTTTGAAGATGAAGCGCCAAAAGACCATGGGCGGATCAACTCCAAAAGCGAAATTTTGGGGGTATCGATTAAACAATCCCAAGGTAGATATGTATACAGCCCTAATTTAGAATTCTAATGTATATAAATGAACGTCTAAAATGCATCAAAGTCGACCGTTCGTAGAAATGTCAACCGTTTATATAATAGCCGTTTATATTAAGGTCATACGTACCGGCCTATAGCAACCATATAAGTCATTACACTAATATGATTGTAGTAAGGTAATTATATCGTTGTGGTTCGTAGAAATGTCGACCGTTTATATAATAGCCGTTTATATTAAGGTCATACGTACCGGCCTATAGCAACCATATAAGTCATTACACTAATATGATTGTAGTAAGGTAATTATATCGTTGTGGTTCGTAGTAATGTCGACCGTTTATATTAAGGTCATATGTATCGGCCTATAGCAACCATATAATTCCATTCACTAATATGATTGTAGTAAGGTAATTATATCGTTGTGGTTCGTAGTTGTCACGACCCAATTCCCACCCGGTCGTGATGGCGCCTCTCGTGAAGACAAGGCCAGCCAACAGAAACAATTAACATTGCTTTTAACATTTTCTTAGCATAAACAGGTTTAATCCATAAATACTGATTAAACACACGTGCGGAAATAAACGTAACATAACGGGAAACAACCATCCCAAACTCAGCCCGATGATCGGGGTGTCACAAGTCACGAGCTACTACAGAGTTGATGAAAAATATACTACAAGTCTGGAAAACATAGTCTGAAGATGAATAAAATATGCAGAAGATAAGGAAGAAACGGGGCTGTGGACGTCGACAGCTACCTCGT
>NW_017683879.1:0-2412 GCF_001879085.1 Nicotiana attenuata
GTGGACATCAATTAAATGCGCGGAAACATTCTTCCAATTCAAAGTTATGTTGTGTCCTTCTTCATTCAAGCAGCTCCTTCCCGTTATATCAAATCTCCTGCTGCATAATAGCCCATACTTCAAATTAAATCCGTAGACTCCAATCACCAATCACTAATATTCTCAAATCACTCCAAACTCTCCTTAAGGTACGTGGTCATCCCACTGCAAAGCCCATATTCAACTCCGCCACTCTCCCACTTTGGCGGAACTCATCCCCTTAATCGACTACTCGACCCTTGGCCTCTTATACTCGGCCTTCTAGAAATTTTAGCCACCGCCTGACACTTCCCACATATCTTTCCTTATCCTTTGCTGCTCAGTTGCTACCTTAAATAAAATCTATCTTCGTGGCACTTGAACCCATAATTGCTGCTAACTTTACACCTTTCAGAAGATCATCTTTCTCATACCGTCGACATTAGAAACACTGATTCAACCCTGAACTACCGCACCCTGCGATATCTGACAGCCGCATTTTCAATACTGTTTCACAATAGCTTGCCCCAAAGGCGAATTGTAGAAGGTCATAACACCGGCGAACTTAGTACGTTCAATTAGGACGACGACACCCCATCATAGAAGAAAGGTCCACCATGCTCGCAAATACCATGTCTCATTACTCCACCAGCCCACATCTGACCATTCTTAGTCTGATTGCCTTTCCCCTGCCAGGAATAAAAATACTGAACCTCTAGATTATGCACTGAGTCAACCTCCCTTCAGGTCATTCACCGCCCCGACAAGTAGGCAAATGTCCTACCATCATATCCATACTGCGGAACAATAGTTCATAAGCATCATTGAAACTTGTGCCTAGCATCAGAGACCTCAGAAGTATCGCTACTGGGCTGAAACAATTAAATATTCTTCCATAAAGCGACGATAATAATCCGATCAGCTATACCGGGAAAAACATCCCGTATCACATCTGTGGTACCATTACGGTTCTTCAATTTTTGATTTATAACAAGCGGTTCGCATCGAGTAAGATTGAGTAGGAATGAATTAAAGGCATGCGCCCCCAAGGATCAAGTCGCACGATAAGGAATCAAGAAGGGAAATACTCCTAACAGTCCTGCAGCCTCCCGAGGATAAGTACAGACGTCTCCGTACCGACCGCGAGACTCTACTAGACTTGCTCATGACTCGTGAAACCCTAGGAACCTAGTGCTCTCATACCATGTTGTCTCGATCCAAAATCCACTAAGGGTCATGATGGCGCCGGACACTGCTGTCAGGCAAGCCAACCAAATTACTTAATCAAAATCTCGTCTTAATTCTTTTTAATTTAAAATCCATGAATTTCCTTCAAATATAGCAATTTTAAAAGATAATAGTACCAAAATCGAATTTAAGTGATAAGCAGTTAATATAACCTTCAACCATCCCAGAACCCGGTGTCACAAGTGCATGACCTCTACTGACAAGGAAATAAAATACAACATCCGTCCGAAATACAGTGGACAGGAGTAAATACAGTATACTGGAAAGGACTGCTCTAGCTGCGACCGTCTCGAATAATGCAGCTCACCTAGTCCCAAAGCACCGTGCTGCTACGCTCAGTAGACCGCTAGAGATACATATACCTGTGCAACATAAATGCACAGAAGTGTAGTATGAGTACGAAAACAACGTGTACTCAATGAGTACCCTGCCTAATCTCGAAGAAGTAGAGACGAGATGGTCAACTTCGACACTTACTAGTGGTCCAATAATAATATGGTGAAGATGTGAGGAAAACATGGATTTATCTAGCAATTATAACTCATAGAGCAAGAAAACAGGTAACACCTTCTCAAATAATAAGGAAATTCCAAGATTTACTTTTCGTTATCTTTATTAGTTTATAGCGGGCCAAAAAGGCAATATAAACTTCATTAAGTCTCAGGATAAGCAATGCAAGCATGCACATATTATGCCGAGGCGACGGCCCGATCCAATAGAAATAAACTGTGCACTTGCCGAGGGTCGACGACGCGCCTATAGATGCATCTATTTAATCTGCCGAAGCGTTCGGCCCGTTCCATAAATAAACACACAGACAGTCCATCAAGAAGTCCAGACGGAGCAATTATCCAATAAAAATAAATCCTCTTTTAACCATTTAAGAAAAATGAAGTTTTATCTGTTTAGAAATTCGTTTACTAATTCGATGTGATTTAAGCAATTCAAGCTATCAATAGGTTCGTAAATAATTCAAGTATAGTATGCTTTTGGGTCCTAACTACCCGGACAATAGCATAATAGTAGCTACGCACGGACTCTCGTCTCCTCGTGCGTACGTAGCCCCCCACAAATAGGAGCACATAATCAATTATTTCACCTATGGGGACAATTCCCTCTTACAAGGTTGAAAAGGAGACTCACCTC
>NW_017683879.1:5455-8095 GCF_001879085.1 Nicotiana attenuata
AGCTTAAGCTATTTAATTTCTATTCATTGTAATTTTGACTACAAAATTTGTGTTTTTAAGTCTAATGAATGTAAAATATTTTTACCTTATTAAAATGCACTACTATTACCATTGGGTCTGATAACCAAGTGCTCTAGGAGAACCAAATCATATTTTATTGGATGCTCTTCTTCGTTTGCGACATGAAGCAAAGAAGTCACTGAATGTTGGATCCGTTCTTACTTTTATATTTCTTGTCATTTGAATATTTTTTATTTGATGTCATAAGTATAATTTTGGCAAGCTAGCTTTTACTAGTTTTTGCTTTGGTCAATTTTGGAACTATTGATCGTACTTCACAGAAATCACCTCCTAAACTATTATTTTTCTACCAAACGGTTCATCGATATCCAATATATCTCTAAAACTCTGTGCGATTGTCTCGATCATTTGACGCTTCGCCAAAAGCTCTTCATCCCATATTATCACTTTTGCTTTCCTTATAAATTTAGCACTATTACTCTATTTTGATAATTTGTGATGGTTATTTCAGATATTTGAAGAGGTATATTGTCACGACCCCGAGTTCACCCTCCATGAACATGTCGTGATGGCACCTAGTTCCTACAACTAGGTAAGCCTAACAGTGCGGAAATAACAACCTAACTTGCGAAATGGTTAAATAAAGCTAGACATATTAAAATAGTAACTGCATATAAGGCCGCTCGGCCTATACAACTCAAAAGAATATACGGAAGTCTACAACTCAATCCCAAAACCCGGAAACTCACGGGAACCACAGGCTAATAGAATACTGTAAATGCTCTAATCTCCACAATGTCTACATCAAAAGTATGATAGAATCTAGACACTACAGATAGAATAAGGAAGGAGACTCTTCGGTCTGCGGACGCTGCAGATATACCTCGAAGTCTTCGTAGCTCTCCTCGCCTCAAGGATAGTGCGCCTGAGTGGAGGTACCTGGATCTGCACATGAAAAACATGCGCAGGAAGGGCATGAGTACACCACAGCGGTACTCAGTAAGTGCCAAGCCTAACCTCGGTTGGGTAGTGACGAGGAAGGTCGAGCCCTACTGAGATAAAATATAATAATAAATTAACAGTATGAAAAACTGACAATAATAATGAGTACAACAGTGAGATAAGACGGGTTAAACAAGGCAATATCAAATACACAAAGAACGGAACAACCACAGAATAAGTACAACTCAAAACCAATGGTAACAATGAGGATCTCCCAGGATACCGTCCTGTAGTCCTTTTCTCAACTGTCCAGTGGATCTCCCGGGATACCGTCCCGTAGTCCAGCTATCAACGTGCAGGGGGATCTATCGGGAATCTAACCCGCAGTCCCAAAGTAAATGTACAGGGGGATCTATCGGGAATCTAACCCGCAGTCCCAAAGTAAATGTGCCGGGGGATCTATCGGGAATCTAACCCGCAGTCCCAAAGTAAATGTGCAGGGGGATCTATCGGGAATCGAACCCGCAGTCCCAAAGTAAATGTGCAGGGGATCTATCGGGAATCGAACCCGCAGTCCCAAAGTAACAAACGGGGGGGGAGGGAGCTACTGGAATCCCATATCCGTAGTCCCAATGTAAATGCGCAACCACAACCAGTAGATATTCAGAAATGAAGTACAAAAGGCAAACATCAGGTAGTACTACCCTAGCATGCTTCATGTAGTACAGCCAAGGCAACTTAAACAATTAGGCAAGTTAAATCAACTAAACATGCTTTTCAAATCTAACATAGGTTATAACCGCAAGTAAAACAAGGCAAATATGAAGGATACTCAGTCTCAATATCTTAAGTAAAAACCGGGTTTTTCAACAATTAGCTCAAGTACGCGCTCGTCACCTCACGTACAAGGCACTCAATTACCACATATCAAATCCTAAGGGGAAAGGTCCCCCACACAAGGTTAGACAAGCCACTTACCTCGAACTGACTCAAAATCAACTAGAAACCACGCCTTTTCCACGAGTATCCGACTCCAAATGGCCCAAATCTATTCAATACATTTACATATCATAAATAACATCGCAAACAACTGGTTTGGCTATTTAATTCAAAGCTACGACGTGAAATTAGGTGAAATGACCAAAATGCCCTTCAGGACAATGCCTCGGAATCGAATAATTTTCACATTTTCAGAATCCTCGTACTCTCACGAGTCTAACCATATAAAAATCTCCCAAATCGGAGATCAAATGCTCACTCAAAACTCAATGGTTTAGCCTGTGAAGTTTTGCCCAATTTCTTCCAATTTTTGATCCCAAATTCGAATTTAAAGGATGGATTTAACTACAAAATGATGAAATATAACTAGAAGGGATTAAAGAAACGTTACTCAATAGTCTTCTCTTCAAAACCCTCTGAAAATCACCCTTGCCCGAGCTCAATTTGGTTTTTCCAACTTATGAAATCAAACCCTCGAATTTTCTATATCAGAACAGGCATTTCCGCTTCTGCGGACAAGGGACCGCTTCTGCGGTCCCGCTTATGCGGAAAATGAGTCGCTTCTGCGACTTTCACTAAAGAGCCAATGTCCGCTTCTGCGGACCATTAACCGCTTATGCGGTTCCGCTTCTGCGGAATTTAAGCCGCTTCTGCGGTTCTAATAAAAGTCCAAGTTTC
>NW_017683880.1:0-4196 GCF_001879085.1 Nicotiana attenuata
TTTGTCAAAATAGCCGAATGTCCCCAAAAGGGCGCCGGAAGGCTGTTTATGCAAAAACGGCCATCTTGAGTCTTTTCCCAACGGTTAGCGGGTACAGCCTTAAAGTCTTCTCCTTGAAGTGTTGAAACGCCGTATTGGCAAAGCTGAGCTTTATTTTTGGAAATTAGAATTGAAAATAGTGTCTTTTCCTTTAGGTCATAAATAAGTGATTAATTCACCTTAATAAATGTGCAGGATGAGCACGACTCAAAATGAACTATTTTCAATCATGCATAAAATCCCTTTAGAGTTACGTCTGTGGTGGAACGATTTAGGCGGAGAAGGGCAAGATGCAGTCAAGAAACATTTGAAAGGGCTTACCGGTTTGCTAGATATTGTGCCTCGGGGAGATATTATCAGAGCATGGGTTACATGTTGGGACCCAGCACATAACGTGTTTCATTTTTCGGACTTTGAGCTTACCCCGACATTAGAGGAAATAGCTGGCTACATTGGGAAAGATGAGGTTCCTTTGAGGCACAAATACTTGGTTGCCCCCAGAGTTGTAGCCGTGCACAGATTTCTAGACTCTTTGAAGATAGTCAGAACCGTCCATAACACAGATCTGGCAAATGGCTTTTGTACTCTAAACTTCATATATCATCGATATGGCCACATTGGGGGGTTCGACAACCCAGAAAGCAAGATATGTAGCAAAGGAAATCGCCAGAAGTGGGAGGAGCATCGACGTTTCGCTTTTATGGTGGTTTTCCTGGGGCTTTTAGTATTTCCAAGGAAGGACGGGAACATTGACAAAAAAATAGCTGGGGTCATCAGCACGTTCATTACTCAAGCCTAAAGTACTCTTGCACCTATGATATTGGCCGACATCTTCCGTGCCCTTACAGCCTGCAAGGCCGGGGAAGCTTTCTTCGAGGGGTGCAGTCTATTGTTACAAATGTGGATGATCGAGCATCTGTGTCATCGTCCTCAGTTCTTGAGCTACGGGTCTCCAGAGAAAACATGCATAGAAGAGTTTTACACAAGGATTAAAGGGGTCAAATTGCCAGAAGGATTCACGGGTTGGACAACATATTTTCGGTCCCTCACTGCTAGCCAAATAGGGTGGACACTTGGATGGTTACCCGTTGATGAAATCGTATATATGCCGGCAGCCCAACCACATTTCCTTCTGATGGGGCTTAGAAGCAGTCAGCCTTACGCCCCGTATCGAGTGTTGAGACAGCTAGGGAGATGCTAGATAGTACCCAAGGATGATGATCTTAGTTTGCAAGTGGTCGAGATTGGCCCCGGTGACCAGTTTCCTGAAGCAATGGCCGCCAAGTCTGGAGCGAATGTCAATATTTGGCGGCAAATACTTGTGTTCGGGATCGAGCCAAAGGAGAAGTGTCACCTGATTATCAGGCTTGGTATAGAAGGGACGTTGCATTCGGAAGACTGGCCAAAAGACCTCACCTCCAGGAATTTGCTGAATCATCGCAAGAACAGTGGGCTTGGTTAGCTAAAGAAAATGAGTACAGGGCCCGCATAGGAGCATTGGAAAAATAGGTCCAAGACCTCCAATTTGAAAATAGCTTGCAAGCTGCGGCTGAGGAAGGTGAGAGAAAACAATTGGCCAAAGAGAATGAAACCTTACGAGCCCAAATCCAAAAGATGAAGTTAGAGGCCGACAACCCTGTCAGAAGTGGCAAAGATACAAAGCTTATAGAAAATCTAAGGCAAAAAGTAAATGACTACAGTTTTGACCTCAACAAAGCGGAAAAGGAATTAGCTGGGGTTCGGAAACAATTGGCTAAAAACGCGGAAGAACGGGCCCGCATGGTTAAATAGTTGAAAGAAGAATACGACAATGCGGTCACAGGATTAAAGAAAAAGGTCATTGCCACAGAGAACCGAATGATCAAACAGGCAAAAGAATTCAAAGTCGAAAGAGAGCATTGCTACATGGCGTTGGCGCAGTTAGAAATGGATTTGCAACAACTCCGGGAACAAAGCCAGGCAGCTGAGCAAACTTCGGAAGCTAGGACCCAACAGATAGGGCGGTTGCTTCAAGAAAAAGGCAGAATCAGAGAGAGAATCTTAACCGTTGCTCATTCTATTACCAGGAAATGCCAAATGTGCGAGAACATGACCCGTACCACCTTCTTTGCATCAGTAATGATATTTGTGAAGCAGATAATGACTGACTTGGACAGACTTCAAGGGGAACTTGCATATAGGCCCGCGGCGAGACCGAACGATGTCCCGCGGGCACCAGGAGCTTTAATGTATTCATGATTGTCTTTTGAGTCTGCATTTCTTTTTCTACTAGAGTTTTTCGTCTGAGTCTGTATTTCCTTTTCTAATAGAGTTAGGTCATTCGGGTCTGTATTTCTTTTCTACCAGAGTCTATATTTCCTTTTTGTTAAAAGTCAATCAGTTGATTAAGTCTGTATTTTCATTTAAAATGGAATAGGGATGGTGGAGTCTGTAGTTCTTTTCTGCATTAGAGTCTGTTAGTTGTTTTGCGTCGTTGCAATAGACGTATTTGCTATCAATAAAATTGAAAATCCCAAAACAACTTTTGCTTCTATTTTACATTTATTCGCAAGAACTACGCTCGGTCTGATTCACGCGGGGTCGTGATACGTAGGCAATCTCCATAGGATTCGACCGTAACTAAATGAAAAGGGGAGAAACAAGAAAGGAACGAAAGGGAAGAGGTGAAAAACAAGAAGGGAAGGAAAACAAAAGAGGGAAAGAAAAACAAAAAAAAAATAAGAAACCAAATAAGAGCAAACAAGAGAAAATAAAAAGGGGGAGCAAAGGAAAGAAAAGAGCGGAAAACAATTTTGAGGAAAGGAGCAAATAGGAACAAAGGAAATCCAAGGCAAAAGAAAAAGAAAAGAGGGAAAAATAAGAGAGAAAAGCAAAAGAAAAGAGAGAAAGGCAAGAAACAAACAATGGAAAACACGAGAGAAGAATGAGAGGAAACGCATGGCAAATAAAGGAAAATGAAAAGGCCGGGATGACGCATGCGACTGATCAAAAGCATAATAGGAACTGTTAACTGCCTAGGTGCATTCATTCTCCAAATATGCGGGTACCAATGTGTTAAATGCCCTAATGCTAACGTGATGGTTTCATTTTGTCATGTCATTCCAGAAAGGTGGTTGGTTTGTGGTTTTAAAGTGGTAACTCTGCTTCACAACACAAGGACAAGAGGTAATGGCAAACAACAAGAGAACTGAGTTGGTTGATACCGGTGTTCGACAATAGTTGGTGGAACGGGATAATGGGTTGGTTGAAGAGGTGCGGATGCTGAGACAACACATGACAGACATGTATCAAGCCTGGATGACTGGAAAGGCGCCACCCCCGCCACCACCAATTTTCCCGGACGCTACCTTTACCCAAACTCCCAACACAATGCCGGATGATCCTCCATATTCTCCAGATACACCCGCTTATCACACTCGCCCCAACTACCCTAGTAGCTCCATCGCTCATCCTTCAGTCACTTCTCCCCAATATTGCCCTCCTGTCATATCCGTTATCCCAGACAATGAATACCCACCCAAAGCGCGTAATGCCCGATTTCACCCTCTAGAGGTTGCCCACAGGGTCCTTGATCCATACAAGAAGAGCTCCCGGGATGAGCAGATTCATGGTAGAAATGAAAGAGTTGCGGGAAGAGCAGGGCGAGATGAGGGACCCAGGAAGTTGACAAGCACAGAACTGCCCTTAAGGGACAAGCGAAGAGTGGGAGGTCAGGGTAGCATGACTTGCAAGGGACTGATTGTGCCGCATGACACCCGCCTGCCCGCAGGATTCAAAGTACCAAACTTCAACTTGTATGATGGGCGTGGAGATCCAGTAGCCCACCTGAGGGTCTATTGCAACGAAATGAGGATTGTTGGAGAGAAAGATGACGTGATGATGGCATATTTCAGTGAAAGCCTAACTGGGGCAGCTTTGGACTGGCATGGTCGTCAAAATGTCGATGAGTGGCTTACATTGAGTGATATGGCTCAAGACTTTGTCCGATACTTTCAATGCAAATCAAGTGTCACCCCAGACCGCACCTCGCTATTTAAGATGGAAAAGAGGCTGGAGGAAAGCTTTAATGAGTTTGGGCTCAGATGGAGGGAGCAAGTTGCTCGAGTCCGTCCCCCGATCAGCGAAGAAGAAATGGTTAAGCTTTTTCTACAGGCCCA
>NW_017683880.1:5599-8094 GCF_001879085.1 Nicotiana attenuata
GAAAAGAAAGAAAAGGAAAAGAAAAGAAAAGAAATGAAAGGAAAGAAAAGAAAAGTGGAAGAAAAGGAAAGACCGCAACAACGAACGTAGTTTTATGGCCTGAACTACGTTTGACTTACGTAGGCAGCCTCACTGAGGTTCAGTCACAACAGAAGAAAAATCCAAAAGTCCCCAAGAAAGAAACTGGGGCAGAAGTTGTGGTTGTTGTGAGAAATCTGATTCCGAAAGTTGTAATTTTGAGCCCATGTTGAATAGTTTTGAGCCTTTGATACCCTTTCTTTCTAACCCTATCCAAAAGCCACATTACGGTCCAAAGGAAGACCTTCTGATCAATTTTCGAGAGATGCCAAGTCAAGCGAATAGAGGTGAATCATACCAGGGGCAACACTCCGGTCCAAACGAAGGAAATTAAGAATGAGGGAGCCTCGTTGATGAGAACCCTCACGGGTACCACAAGGCGATGAAAGCTGAGAGAAATCAAAAATGAGAGAGGCTTGATGGTGAAAACCCTTCGGGCACTACAAGTCGAAAAGGGATTGTGATTCAAATCGGGCAAGCGGAGCATTGAAGCCCAGTTTCACGGCGAAAAGGTACAACAGGAGCTGAACATCAGATTTGCTAAACAGAGTAGGCTGCAGGTGCATGTCAGGGTCGCTAGAGTCGGTATCCACATCTGATGGTTTGCTACTCTGTAGGTTTCTTGTTAGGAATCGTCTCTTTCCATTATCCTTTACTCTATTCCTCCCACCTAGTTTTACTCCCTCTTCCTGGGTCGGTTGTTCAAAACAAGTGAGAAATGACTTCAAAATCTGCCACCAGCTTTCCAATTGAACAAAACAGGATCTGGCCAGCATATCCAATCGTCATAAGTCAGGAAAAACAGCAGGCACACTGAGTTGGCAACAATCTACATGCCTTAGGATCCTTGTGAAATGCAAAGGCTTGGTATTTATCAATTCATGAAGGGTTTGGGGTGATCGGATCAAAGGTATTTTCGGTAAAAAATGAAAGGTTTGGTACATACTAGATGGAGGGTGTTTGATGAACGGATCAGAGATATTTTCTGTGTTAAGAGTAACAAAGAAAGTGCTTAGTCAATAAACAAGCAAGGTCTTCGAGTGTGAATCATTTATAATGGCAAGTGAAGGAATAATAGATATTGAGGCCAAGGCCAGTGATTTAAATCAGGAAAGAACAACATGCGCGGTGAGTTGGTAACAATTAATATGCTTGGGAGTCCAGGCGAAACACAAAGGTTTGGTAAATGTCGGTACGAGCGGTGCAACAGATAAAGGGTATTGGTCCTGAACGAGAAGAGGTGTTTTTCGGGTCAAGGCTTACAAAGGAAGTGGTCAGTCAAGGAATGAGCAAGGTCGTCAAATGGAAATCAAAATGAAGGAGCAACAGACCTCAAGGCCGAAGCCAGTGGTTAAGTCAAGAAAGAATAGCGTATACACAGAGTGGGGGTAATGGACGTGCTTTGGGATTCATGCGAGATACAAAGGTTGGGTAGATGCCAGTTCATCAGCAATGCAACAGATAGAGGGTGTTGGGTCTGAATGGAGAAGAGGTATTTTCAATGGTAAAGATGACAGAGGAAAGTGGTTAGTCACCAAACAAGCAAGGTCTTCAAATAGAATCAGCGATCATGGGAAGAAAAGGAGCAATCACCCTCAAAGTTCAAGGCCACAAACCAACCACCACATTTTTAAACTGACAGAATTTTTCTTTGATTGAAATAGGGGCAGAAAGTTTTCGTTGGTTTCAGAGAAACCCTCCTTAGGTAAAAAGCAAGCACCAAAAAGGGTATGACTGGAAAATCTCAGGACCCTCCTGGAAAATGGGACTTAGTTTAAATTTTAAAGCAATCATAGGTAGCATAATTTAGCATAAATAGGAATATAAGTTGGTTTCAAAGTTTGCACGTTTAAGATAGGATTCAATTAGGAGTTTTCAGGACCCTCCTGGATAATGGGATGTAGCTTTAAAGTTCGTTTCAGATAACAAGATATAGTGGGAGTCGTACCTTCAGTAGATATAACTTAGGTTAAAACTATCTTTTAACTAGAAGTTATCAGGACCCACCTGGATAATGGGGAGTAGTTTAAGACCTTTTAGACAACAAATGTAGTGGGGGTAATACCTCTAG
Source organism: Nicotiana attenuata (assembly GCF_001879085.1). NCBI lineage: Eukaryota > Viridiplantae > Streptophyta > Magnoliopsida > Solanales > Solanaceae > Nicotiana > Nicotiana attenuata. Next base: position 7,749 of record NW_017683880.1, read on the forward strand.
GGGATATAACTTAGGTTCATAATTATTAGAAGTTGTCAGGACCTCCCTGGATAATAGGACTTAGCTTTCAAATTCTTATAATAGCTGGTAGAATAATTCAGTTTAACACTTACCCACGTGCCCAGTTACCAAACTGGGGTAGAAAATTTCTTTGTTTGTTTTGCAGCAGTCAGGAGCCCACCTGGAGAACAAGGGAATACTCTTCAAGCTTCAGCAATCAGGAGCCCACCTGGAGAACAAGGGAGTACTTTTCAAGTTTCAGCAGTCAGGAGCCCACCTGGAGAACAAGGGAAGTGCAATTCAATTTTAGCTTTTAATTTTTAATATTTGTTAACATACTGTACCC
>NW_017683881.1:0-4630 GCF_001879085.1 Nicotiana attenuata
GGGAGCGTACGTGCGCACTAGGGTGACGAGAGTCCGTGCGTAGCTACTATTGTGCTAAGTCCGGGTAGTTTTGGACCCCAATTGTTGCAACTCTATGCTTAATTTAGATTGTTTAACCATGTGATTTTTATGAATGGGATTAATTGAGAGGAACATGACCATTCTTGGTGTTTAAAAGGGAAGATGATAATACAATGAGTAATTTCTCTCCAGTTATACGTCATTGTCCGTCTGTTGATATGTTTAATTACATGTGACCGCCTCGCATGGTTGATTTGCGAGCGGGGTAATAGATGCATCTATGGTTCGTGTCGCTCGACCCTCGGCAGTGCACAATTTACTTTATGTTGGATCGGGCCGAACGACCTCGGCACTATTTGCGCCTGTTTATTTCAGAATTTCTATGATTTAGATTATTAATTGCCCTGAAATGAAGTGCCAATGGTGACATCACTTAGAAGAGAGCTTGTTAGTTCTTGCTACTTACTGCTATTTGATTAATGTTATCCATGCAAAATAAAAATGTAATTTTTATCTCATGTTATTTGACCCTAGTAAGTGTCAAGTCGAATTCTCGTCTCTACTTTTTCGAGATTAGACAGGATACTTACTGGGTACATATTGTTTATGTACTCGTACTACGCTTCTATACTTAATTGTACAGGGTCTGAGGCAGGTAAATCTGGCTATCAGTCTGGTGCGTATCATTGAGCCTACTCCGAGACTTCCACGGTGAGCTGCTCCCCTCCTGTGCCGTTCATCAGCTTGATGGAGTTTCTCTTATTTATTTGTGCTGTCTATTCCATTTCGGACAGTAGGATAGGATTGTACTTTTGTATATTCTACTAGTTGCCCGTAACTTGTGACACCAGGCCTTGGCACATACTTTAGTAGATTGTTTCTTTTGGAAATTGTATAATTATTTTGGGTACCTTAATGGTCATTACTTGTTTTTAACCTTAATCTAAGAGATTTCTGAAACTAATTGGCAAAAGAAAAAAAAGGGTAAAAAGAAGAATTTATTTATAATTCCGCATTGGCTTGCCCGGCAATGGTATTGGGCGCCGTCACGAACTATGGTGGAAATGGGTCGTGACAACATGGTATTAGAGCACTAGGTTCACGTAGGTCTTACAAGTCATGGGCATACCTAATAGAGTCTTGCGGATCGGTACGGAGACGTATGTATTTATCTTTGAGAGGCTATAGGGTTCTAGGAAAGTTACCCTTTATTCATTTCCTCTCGTGCAGTGGTCAATATACTAAGTTTCCTTCTTTACTCTCTCACAGATGGTGAGGACACGCACGGCTGATGTTCCATACCCAGGAGGGGCTGCCCCCCGCTACTAGAGGCCGAGGCAGAGGCCGGGGGAGAGCACCGACCCGAGGTAGGGGACGAGGGCATCCCAGAGCTGTCCCAGTAGCACCACCAGCAGATCCTGCGGGAGACCCTATTATTGAAGAGCAATGCGAGGTGCCCGTAGCCGAGCCTACCCCGGCGGATTTTATGACAGCACCGGGCTTCCAGGAGGTCATGGGCCATATATTGCGGTTCATGGACACTATGACTCAGACTGGTCTATTTCCAGCAGATCCAGCTACATCACAGGCAAGAGGGGGAGCACAGACTCCTACTGCTCAGGCTCCTGGGCACGCAGCTGAAGTGTATCGGACTCCAGGCGCTCTACCCACAGATGAGGCTCAGCAGTCGCTGCAGTGGTGCCCGAGCCTAGGCCAGCTGCGGATGGTGACCCGCAGAAGTGATTGGACTGATGGACTTGACTGCACCCTCCTATCTTCGGGGGTGAGCGTCATGAGGATGCTCAGGATTTTATTGATAGGTGTAGGGACAGACTGCACAACATGAGGATATTGGAGTCGCATGGAGTCGACTTCACTACTTTTCAGCTGGAGGGCAGGGCCCGCAGATGGTGGCAATCCTATACTCTTGGCAGGCCAGCAGGTTCTCCTCCCCTCACTTGGGGTCAGTTCACACAACTATTCTTAGACAGGTATATCCCACCCTCTAAGAGGGAAGAGCTGCGATATCAGTTGAAGAGAGAGGTCTCTCCATGCACTCATGATACTGAGTTGTCTCTCCATGCACTCATGATACTTCCCACAGATGTAGAGAGAGGCGGAGGTTTGTTGCGGGGTTGCACCCCGGTATTCGAGCTAGCATGGCCCGAGAGGTAGAGATGGGTACTGAGTATCAGTTAGTAGTGGAGATTGCTCGCAGGATTGAGGCTTATCGCCAAAGGAGCAGAGAGCAATTTCAGCAGGACAAGAGGGCCCAGTTTTCTGGAGAGTTCAGAGGCGCCCCAGCCAGGGGTAGGGGGCACACGGGGAGGGGTCAGTCCAGCAGGCCCCCGTATTCAGCACTACCACCTCCCCGAGGTGCTTCAATGAGACCTTATTTCAGTGCGATACCAGAGGGTTCTTACCGTCCACCACCTAGTCAGGGTTCTTCCAGCGGGTATTCTAGTCATCAGGGTTCTCCCAGTGCTTACTTCAGTGCCATGCCAGAGAGTTCTTATCACCCACCATCCATTCAGGGTCCTTTTGGTGGATATTCGGGTCAGCAGGCTCAGACTTCAGGGCAGCAGGCTATGGCGCCGAGGGGTTGCTACGAATGTGGAGATCCAGGTCACATAAAGAGGACCTGCCCCAGACTTAGGGGCAAGGTAGTACAGCAGGGTCAGCTGCCTATGGTTTCAGCACCGGTTGCCCCTCCACCTAGAGGTGGAAGGCAGACCGGTAAGGGTCGTCCTAGAGGTGGAGGCCAGACAGGGAGATGTCAGCCAGCTACTGCTCAGTCAGGCGGAGGCCAGCCAGCCGGCGCTCCAGCCAGATTCTATGCTTTTCCAGCCAGGCCAGATGCATTGGCCTCAGATACCGTCATCACATGTATTATTTCCGTCTGCGGCAGAGATGCTTCGGTATTATTTGATCCAGGGTCCACCTATTGATATGTATCATCTCTGTTTGCTCGTTTCCTGGTTATTCCTCCTGCACCTTTGGGCACTCCTGTTCATGTGTCCACTCCTGTGGGCGATTCTGTGGTTGTAAACTGGATCTACCGGTCTTGTGTGGTTACATTCTGTGGTTTTGAGACTAGAGCAGATCTCCTGTTGCTTGACATGATCGATTTTGAGGTTATCCTGGGCATGTATTGGTTATCTCCATATCATGCCGTCCTAGATTGCCACGCCAAGACTGTTACTTTAGTGATGCCAGGATTGCCAGGATTGGAGTGGAAGGGCTCCACAATTGATACACCTAGCCGGGTTATCTCTTTCCTGATGGCTCGGCAAATGATCGAGAAGGGATGTTTGGCGTACTTGGTTTATGTTCGGGACACCACCGCAGAGTCTCCGACGATTGATTCAGTTCCAGTAGTTCGAGAGTTTGCCGATGTGTTTCCTTCTGATCTTCCTGGCATGCCACCGGATCGTGATATTGGTATCTGCATTGATTTGGCTCCAGGCACCCAGCCGATATCTATCCCACCGTACCGTATGGCTCCTAAGGAGTTGAAGGAGCAGCTTGAGGAGTTATTAGCAAGGGGGTTTGTTAGGCCCAGTGTATCGCCTTAGGGTGCCCCAGTGTTATTTGTGAAGAAGAAGGATGGGACTATGCGGATGTGCATTGATTACCGCCAATTGAACAAAGTCACCATCAAGAACAAGTATCCTTTGCCTCGTATCGATGATTTGTTCGACCAGTTGCAGGGTGCTAGGGTGTTCTCTAAGATCGACTTGAGGTCGGGTTACCATCAGTTGAAGATTCGGGACTCGGATGTCCCGAAGACTGCATTTCGGACTAGATATTGCCATATGAGTTTCTGGTGATGTCCTTCGGCTTGACTAATGCACCGGCGGCATTCATGGACTTGATGAACAGGGTGTTCAGGCCTTATATTGATTCCTTCGTCATAGTCTTCATTGACGACATCTTGATATACTCACGTAGCCTGGGGGAGCACGAGCAGCATCTGAGAGTAGTGTTTCAGACCCTGAGAGAGCAGAAGTTATATGCTAAGTTCTCCAAGTGTGAGTTTTGGCTAGAGTCAGTGGCATTCTTGGGACATATTGTGTCAGGCGAGGGTATTAAGATGGATCCCAAGAAGATTGAGGCAGTTCAGAGTTGGCCATGCCCTACTTCAGTGACCGAGATCAGGAGTTTCCTGGGGTTAGCAGGTTATTACAGGCGATTCATGCAGGGCTTTTCATCTATTGCATCACCTCTGACTAGATTGACCCAGAAAGGTGCTCCTTTCCATTGGTCCGATGATTGCGAGGTGAGCTTCCAGAAGCTCAAGACAGCCTTGACTACAGCACCAGTTCTTGTGTTGCCTTCCAGTTCAGGGATGTATACAGTGTATTGTGATGCTTTGCGCGTTGGCTTGGGCTATGTATTGATGCAGGAGGGACGAGTTATTGCATATGCCTCCCGTCAACTGAAGATTCATGAGAAAAATTATCCTGTGCACGATCTGGAGTTGGCGGCGATTGTTCATGCTCTTAAGATATGGAGGCACTACCTGTATGGGGCGTCATGCGAGGTTTATACTGATCATCGTAGCTTGCAACATTTGTTCAAGCAGAGGGATCTTAATTTGAGGCAGCGC
>NW_017683881.1:7880-8094 GCF_001879085.1 Nicotiana attenuata
ACACACACACACACACACACACACACACATATATATATATATATATATATATATATAGTTACGTTGTACTATGCACTAAGTATAAGTGTATTAGGTAATATTATATTGAATATATATGGCGTGTATATATATATATGTATATATATTATGCACTAAGTATAAGTGTATTAGGTAATATTATATCGAATATGGCGTGTGTGTATATATATATATA
>NW_017683882.1:0-8093 GCF_001879085.1 Nicotiana attenuata
CATATTCTACTTCAATCATGTGGATACCTCCACCCTTATGGTCTGGCAGAGGGTTGTTGCAGACGTTTGGAGCGGGTTCCTTTGCCACAATGATCTTGTTGTCAATCAAAGACTGTATTTTGTCTTTTAAGGAGCAACATTCATCGATGGTGTGCCCTTTCATGCCGGAGTGGTATGCACAGGACTTGTTTGGGTTAACCCACTGACAAGGATTCTCAGGGGTTGTAGCAGGGACGGGGGTGACATAACCAGCAGCTTTGAGCCTCTCATACAGCTAGTCGATGGGTTTAGCGATGGCTATATATTGTTTTGGAGGTCTGCGATCAAAATTAGGTCGAGGTCTAGGGAAATTTTGGCGTGCAGGGGGTGATTGATAATGGGATGGCTGAGCATTGTAAGTTTGGTAGACATGAGCGGGTTGTGAGTATCTGGGTGAGGTAGGTTGGTATGTAGGGGGTGGAGATGACTAATAAGTTGGTGGTGGAGCTTGATATGAGGGTGCTTGGTAATTTGGGGTTGGCTGGTATGTGAGTGGAGGTGTTGGGTAAGTTTGGTATTTGAGGGGAGACTTGGTCCTTTGTGCAACTATCACGGCCCCTACGTCCCTTTTCTTGGACATACCACCGGACTGTAAAGCCTTATTTATAGCTTGCAAGGCCTCAAAGTTTGTAACCATACCGCTTTTAGTACCTTCTTCAATTCTTTCACCCAATTTGATAATGTTGGAGAACTTGTGGTTCTTAATCATCATTAGTCGTTCATAGTACTGCGGGTCCTGAGCCCGGACAAAGAACTTGTTCATTTTCTCTTCCTCTAAGGCAGGTCTGACCTTAGCAGCTTCGGACCTCCAGCGAGTAGCATACTCGCGAAATGTCTCTGTGGGCTTCTTCTTTAAATTCTGGATATAGAACACGTCTGGTGTGTTCTCTATATTAAACCTGAATTTGTCCATAAAGTCAGATGCCATGCCTACCCAGCTTGACCACTTCTTGGGATCTTGGCTGATGTACCAAGATAATGCATCTCCCTTCAAACTCCTCATGAACAGCTTCATGCGGATCCTTTCATCCTTCCCCTACTCCAACCAGCTTGTCGTAATATGTCCTCAGATGGACCCTTGGATCAGTTGTACCATCGAACATTTCGAACTTAGGAGGTTTATACCCCTAAGGCAGTTCGACATCATGCTGTATGTAGAGATCCTCATAGTTCAGCCCCTCGATTCCTTTGCTTCCCTCAACGCCCTGAATCCGGCTGGATAGTTTCTTAAGTTCCTCGGCTAAGTTCCTGTTAAGCAGATCCTTTTCATCAGACTCAGGTGTGCATGATATAGGTTGGGTGGAGTGTGGCATGGTCTCCACGTAGATAGGATTGTTGTGGTGGCCTGGTGTATGGGTGTGGAAATGGTCGTTTGCGGAGTTCTGAGGTTCTGGGATGAGTAGTTGGGTGTTGTTTGGGGTATGGCAGGTGTTACATTGGTTCTTTGGTGGAGCAACGGGATGATTCTGTTGTTTTGGGATATTTTGAGGAGGGGTAGGGTTCTGAGTGTTGGGGATGTTGATATCTGGGGCGCTGAGGGAAAATGACAGGTTTGCCAGATTCCGGACCTGATCGAGTTCTTCCTGGAATTTCAACAGTTTCTGTTCAAGTTGTGACACATTCTCATTAGGAACCCGAATACCATGGCCATTAGTAGCCTCGACCCGTTCAGCTGTGTTTTCCTTCCTGACGTTGTTCAAATCTTCCATCTTGCCTTTGTTCTTGCTTTTAACAAGACTAAGAGGAGTAGTAGGTGGAGGGCCCCTGGATTTTGTGAAATAAGATGATGATGCCAGAGTGCACGAACTAACCTTTGGGGAGGGGAAATAATAAAAAACGAAAATGAAAACAAAAGGTAATCAAGTTAGTGAGGATTATAAAAAGTATTGCAATATTTAAACACATAGTACGGGAATGTAAAGCGTGGCCTAATTTGGGGAACCTCTTTTGTGCCCGAGGTAGGCATAGCGACAAATTGATTTCGAGAACTTAGAATGCTAAATGCCTCATTTTATTGATAAAAAATAGGCGAATCCCAAAACGACATTAGATAAGTAAGAAATAAAAGTCACTAATGGCCATTGGCCTTATTACATTCATAAAGCGAAAAAGGTAAACTTATATATATTTGGTCCCAGAAGGACCTTCCCCAGACTCGACATCCCTGGCTCCGTCGAACAACTTCCCCAATTCGCGAAGTCCCAGCAACAGCTATGCTCTGGCTAGATGTCCGCCTTCGGTCCCTTCAGCCTTTTGACAGTTAAGGCTGGATCTCTAGGAGGGATGGTAGATTACCCGGATATTTTCTGACGAGGGTTTTGTCACTAGAATGTAGATCTTCCCACCAACTTAGCAACCTTGGGTGGATGTTGGTGACCATGCCGAATCTGGGGACTTCATGCCTCATGTTTCTGCAAGGCAAACAAGGTTAGGCCCTTACCCCCACCAGACTCGACTATTTAACATCAACAATTAATATGAAGCATTTGGTTCTCCAAATAAATGCAAAGAACGTGATGATGTCCGTTTGGGTTTAGGGAAACCCAGTGGACTTTCGGACAAGGCTATCTTAAAGGATCATTATGTGGACGACATAACTGACCCGACTAGGTTTGACCATGATGCATGCGCAATTTTAACAGAGTAGGGTTTCTATGGGGTTTTAGACTAGTACCCTTGAGCGGACAACTCAAGGGGAAAGGCACGGAGCTGCCGACTGCACCGCTGATCGACTAGTTTTACCGCAAATAAGCCTTTTCGAATTTAGGGGTAATGATATAGGAAGGGCGCAACCACTCATCAAGCGTTGCTATAGTATTTGTTTGGCACGAATGGAGTATGATGTTGAGCATGATTATGCAAAAATTAAAAGCATGTTGACATGTATTTTCACATTAAGAAAGCGATAAATACAGCAGTTTGATAATTTAAAGCAGCGGTTAAAGGAAAGAAAAAAGGAAAATACATCAGTTTTGCTTTTGAAAAAGAAATTAAACTCTTAAAGGAATTAAACAAATAATTGCACATAGAAGGGGAACAAATTCACAAAAACGGTATGAAATGGTAAAAGCCTAAATATCCCCAGCAAAGTCGCCATGCTGTCACACCCCCTTTTTCCTTTCCTCGCGGAGGGAATCGGGTTTATGACATTTTGGTTGGGACAACTCTTTCCTTTTGGGAAAAGGGGTTTGCATTTTCTGAAGAGTCGCCACCTAACGATTTAATGTGCATTAGGGCACCTATAAGGTTCATCTATAACTACATTTGATAACCAGAGATAGGGTAAGGGCTTGAATTATCCTATGGGGAAGGTGTTAGGCACCCCTCAAGATCCACTAGTGTGGTTCCCGGCCAGACTGTTTTTTGTGAATTTGTACAATTAGCAAGAAAGCAAGTATGGCTCAAATAGTAGGGGATTTAAGTTTAAACACACAAATGTTTGAAAGACAGCGAGATTTTGAAAAGGATTATAATCTAAGCATGTTCACAAATGTAAAGAGGGGTGTCCTAGGTTTGTTTGTAATATGGATCACATCAGTACAATGCCCGGTAATCACTCCTTAGAAAAGGGGCTACGCGTGGCATTAGCGCACCGGTCATCATATCCATATCTACCCTTTCCCGCACCGTGAAGGTAATTAAAGCAAAGGTTGGTCTCGACCCCTATCGCTTGCTGTTACCCTTCCATTCCTGTCAGTCCCGGAGGAATTTTGGACTCCTATCCTATAAGAAGGAGGTTCTAGGCAGACTCTCAGGTTTAAAGGCAAATACTAAGGCGAGCTACAATAACAAGTAGGATTTCATTTAAGGGGATCAGGGAAGACAAACGAAAGGCTGAATATACCTCCACAGGTAATACACATAGACATCATGACTCATACACAATTAAACTTTGAATTTAAATCCTATGCATGGTATCTAAGTTATAACAGCAGAACTAGATTTATCACATGACTCAAAAAAGAAGTCTGAATCAAGCTTGCCTACTGATTTAACAGTTGATGATTAGACACTAATCACAGAGATGATTCTGGTTTTATTTAAAGTTAATTACCTAAGGCTTGCCTAGGCGTTAGATAGTATGCAGCAGTTAGTCAGAATAATTAAAAGACAGTTTGGAAATTGTTTTATCCTATGAGCATGCTGTTCTAGTTGATACGAATGCAGAAATTATTGCCAGTTATTTTAAACAGGATAATCAAGTGTGAAGCTATTTTTACCTCTTTTATAACCAGCAGTTTACACTAAGTGTGAATGCAAGCGTGGATAACATCCTAAAACATGGTATCTAAGATGCATGTATAAAGCTCATGATGATTTGTATGTAGTATTTCCTAAAGCAGGATTTCTAAATACAGAAAAAGGATTGCAGGATTTCCTAAGAGCAAGATTTATAAATGCACATGGCAGCGTAGAACATAATAGTATGGTGCTAATTGTTAGCAGATTTTTAACACATGATTTTGTAAGGGTGCATATGCTGAAACAATAAACATGAGGCCTAAGAACATGTTTCTAATGCATGTATGAACCCTAAGCATGGTTTCTATTGCGCAATTAGGAACATAAACCTAATAACATGTTTTTCTACCCTTCACATTATGGCATGTATATTTACCCCATCCTTTTCACTAGCCAACCCCATACTTGTTTACAACAAGTTATTGCAGACCAACATTGGAACGAATTACGTAAGTAGCAATGAAAATAAGAAGTTACACTATAGGAAGCCTGATTAGTACTTTCTCCCTGAGTTACATAATAAATCACTTCAAGTGCCAAGATTGTTCATAGCTTTTCCTCATATCTAGGTGTGTCAGAGTTCCCTAAGGACCTCAAGGGATCCCGGGCAGTGCTCACACCCAGATTTCATAGCCAAGACAGAGTAAGTGCAGTGTGGAAAGGCTAGCTTTCATGTGTCCAAGTTCAGAGGGAGCTCAAGGGTCCCAAGGCAAGGCTCACACAAAAGGGGCAGAACCTAGTATTCTAAGAGTATAGTGAAGGTGCAGAACACATGTTTGAAAGGAGTTCGTTTAAAAACTGGACTGACAAGTCCATTTTGAAAGCAATCAGTAACAGAGATGATTGAAAGCAGTTGTAGTAGTAAACAAAACTCAAACACCTTAAGGTGGGATCACACACAGAATCAGTAGTCACACAGGGGGGTCAAGGGATTTGGGGATACACAGACATTTGACTGTAAACACATAACCCCAGCAAGGGTCTTAGGACTGGTTTGGACATGCTCAGCAATAGCTGATACTGGCATAATCACAAACCAGTCAGAAAGAACATAAACACATGGAGGGGATAGGGATTTGGGATTCATAAGATGGTAAGTACACAGTAAGTGATTGACAAGGCATGCTTTGAAACACACATAAGGGAATGCATTAATCTAAAGGGAAGGGGAGACATAATAGTATGCTAGTAATGTAACTCAACTACGGGTTTCACAATACAACCACAAGTAGAAGCAAATCAGCAATGAGAGAAACTGAAACAATAAGAGAAGCATTTTGTTGTTGAGGCTTTAAAATTAAACTAGGACATACCAGTTGAGGAAGCAAAGTGCAGAAAAGTAAAGCAAGTAGAATTCCACAGTCTAGCCTTGGCTTTCAGCCGGCTAGACAAGCAGTAGCACAAGTAGTAGGGAAAGAAGAGAGAGTTTGAGTGTGTATGTGTGTGTTCTGAACTAATTGTTCGTGTTGTTAATGAAAGACTTAGGGTATTTATGGCTTTGAAAAATAGGTAGAAATTAAGGTAACAAGTAAAGGTTCAGCACAAATATGGAAGTAATCACAATTATAATCCCATTAATACAAGTACTACCCTTTAAACAAGGAATTACAGCTTAACGGATACTAACAGGGATAACTTAAGGAAAGAAAATCAATTTGAGAAAGATTGGTTTTTACCATACAAGGGGTAGTAAAACTATAGAGTATATAATTGAGTCTAAGTACAAAATATACTTAATTTGAGGAAAGGATTCAGCAAGAATGAAGCACCACAGTAAATAAGGGAGTGGAATCAATCAATTAAAAAAACGAGTAAAATTTTAGGGGTTTATAAGAAAACCTTGCAATCAAACCGTAATTTAAGTAAACCAGGATCAATCAAGAGCGAGTCATGATTTTGCACTTCGACATATCAATAGAGAAGAATGAACAGGCGTATCAGACATGCAAGGTCAGCTATATGATAAAAGGAAACAAAAGAGGAATAAACTAGATGAACACAATCACACAAAAGTGGCACGAGTAGGCTGAGGACTCAGTAGCAAAAGAACCCACTCGAAGCATGGTAATCAGCAAAGTCAGGTAGTCATGGCTAACACAATAGAACCAGAATGAAGAAACCAGTCTAACACACAGCAACAGATAAAGGAGATCAAACCAACACACAGAAACAAGTAAAGAAAGTCTTTAAAACTCACAGTAACAAGTGAAGAAAATCTTTAAGAAATTAGGGTTTTAATAGAGTTGAGTTAAAAAGCGGTAAGTACTCAAAATCAATCAAGATAAACAAAGAAAAAGGGTCTAACCATAAAGAACTCAATCGAAACAGGTACACATACAAAATAAACAAAGACAGTTCCAGAACTCCGGATAAAACCAAAAATACTTAGGGTTTTCAACACGATAAATCAGGTAGAAGAAAAACACAAACAAACCGTTTAAACATAGTAAAATCATATGACAATACTGAAAATCAGAGGAGAAGTCTTTTAAAAGAGGTTAAGAAAACCCTAATCTTGAAGACGGAGAGTCACTTTGAAAAAATCGGGAAAAACCTTTGAGGAAAACACAAAAAAGGTTCATAATATACACAGATCTAAGATATATCTGAAAGAAAACCGGAAAATCTTTGAAGTTAGGGTTTCGGAGAACCCAGAGAAAGTGAGAAAACCTTGAAAAGTTACTGGTTTAGCCGGAAAAAGTCACAGATCTTACTCGAATGGCCGGAAAATGGCATGGGAAACCATGGGAGGCGAGTGAACCGCCTCTGGTTCACTTGAAGGCCTCAAAACGATGACACACGTTCAAGAGGAAGCCATGAGGCTGGTAGGCGGTGAGACCACCATGGATTCAGGCAGGGAGATGGTCGGAGAAGATGGATAAGGTTCATCGGAGAGGAGGGGGGAGAAGGTTCTATAGAGAACCAAAGATAGGGAGAGAGAGATGAGAGTTGGTTCAGTGAATAATGAGAAGGTTTGGGGAGGGGTCGTTTGGGTTTAATTTTGGAAGGGGGAATGGGGACGTTGATCTGAATGATCAACGGTCACGATTGAATGGGGTCGGTGGGTCGGGTATGGCGTGGGTTTGGGCTTGGGTCTAGTGGGTTTTACAATTGGGTTGGGGGTCTGTTTGATTTAGGTTAGATTGGAAAGCCAATTTTGGCTATAAGTTAAATAATCATTTTTTCCCATTTAATTTGTAGAAAATAGTAGATAATTTCTAAAAATAATTTAGAAATGCTAAAATGATTTACAGTACATAATTAGTAATTTTAAAGTACAGGATCCAATTTTATGCATATAAAACCTAATTAAACCTTAAAAGGGCTAATATTGCAATTATGTGCAATTTAGCTTTGAAAAATTACTAAATGTGATTATAAAAATATGTAAAAATTACCTTAGCCATGTTTTGGCGTAAATATAGAAATCCAATAGATGAATTATCAAAAATAATAATATTGGAAATAATTACTGGGGATTTTACGGATAAAAAGGGAGGAAATAAGTCAATTTAACACCTCTAAAATTATGGAAAAATAATAAAACACTTGGACATGCTTACATATGCACATATATGCTATTCTGAAGGTATTTTACATATTGAAAAAAATATATAGGGAAAAATTGGGTATCAACAGGTGCCCCTCTTTACTCGGGAAGAATGAAAGAGTTTCCAGGTAAAGAAATGATGACCAATTTTGACCGAGCGAAATGGTTTGAAGAGGTTAGGCCGCACCCAGGCTTCCGAGCTGCCTACATATCTCTGGTTTTACAAGAATCAGGCCATATGTAGTTTAGGATTCACCGGAGG
>NW_017683883.1:0-4170 GCF_001879085.1 Nicotiana attenuata
CCAGCTCAGCCAGTTCAGCCAGCTGCACCAGTTGCAGCAGTTGTTCTAGTTGCGCCAGTCGCACCAGCTCCAGCTCATGTGGTTCTAGCTATAGCGGATGACGAGCAGCGTCAGTTGGAGATGTTCGGTAGGCTTCAGCCCCCGACATTCAATGGTGTTGAGGGCGAGGATGCCCAGGGTTTTCTGGATAAGTGCCAGCGTATGCTTCGTACTGCGGGTATTCTGGAGTCTAGTGGAGTGGCTTTTACTACCTTCCAGTTCACAGGGCCTGCATTTAATTGGTGGGAGGAGTTCGAGAGGCATAGCCCTATTGGAGCAGCGCCCCTCACGTGGCAGCAGTTCTCTACGGTATTCTTGGAGAAATATGTACCCCAGTCTCACAGGGAAGAGTTGCGTCGTCAGTTCGAGTGGTTGACTCAGGGAGATATGACAGTGACTCAGTATGAATTGAGGTTTACACAACTAGCTCGACATGCTACGTGGATGATCCCGACAGATCGCGAGAGGATCAGAAGGTTTGTGGATGGCCTCAACTATCCGATCCGCATATTGATGACTAGAGAAAGGGCTACAGCAGTTACATTTGAGGAGGTAGTTGATGCGGCTCGTCAGATTGAGACAGATCGTCGTCGGGGGCGTGAGGAGAGGGAGGCTAAGAGGCCTCGAGGTTCAGGTAGTTTCAGTGGTGCTCCGTCTAGGGGCCATTTCCAGCGCAGCAGAGGTCGTTCCTTCAGACCTCCTCAGTCAGGTCATTCAGAGTCCAGTGGGGCTTCGTCAGGCCGTGGTCATCAGGGTCATCAGCAGAGCCAGCCTGCACTGAGTGCCCTTCCAGCCCAGAGCTCTGCTCCTTCTTCTTCAGCCCAGGGTTCATCTGCAGCGAGGGGTTCCCATCAGTCCCCTTCTCCAGCTCCAGGTCGTTGCTACGAGTGCGGTGAGTTGGGTCATATGAGGAGACAGTGTCCCCGGTTCCGTAGTAGACAGTCTCAGTAGAGGGATCAGCCCTCATCTTCTGCTCCTGTTTCTTCAGCACCCACTCAGTCAGCTAGGAGTGGAGGTCAGGTAGCCAGAGATCACCCCAGGGGTGAGGACCGTACTGGCGGTGGTCAGGCTCGATTCTATGCTCTTCCAGATAGGAGAGACGCCAGTGCATCAGATGCAGTCATCACAGGTATTATCTCAGTCTTCCACAGGGATGCCTCTGTCTTATTTGATCCCGGATCTACCTACTCCTATGTATCTTCATATTTTGCTCATCATTTGGGTACGACCCGTGGTTGTCTTGCCTTGCCTGTGCATGTATCTACCCCGGTGGGTGATACTGTTATTGTGGATCACGTATATCGATCCTATTGGGGGTCTGGAGACCCGAGTTGACTTGTTATTATTGGGCATGGTTGATTTCGACGTGATTCTGGGTATGGATTGGTTATCTCCGTACCATGCTATTCTGGACTGTCATGCCAAGACAGTTACGTTGGCTATTCCGGGTATTCCGAGGATCAAGTGGCGAGGCGTGACTGACTATGTACCCGGCAGGGTGATTTCCTTCCTAAAAGCCCAACGGATGGTTGGGAAGGGTTGTTTGTCGTACTTGGCTTTCGTTAGAGATGTGGGAGCTGAGACTCCTAGTCTTGATTCGGTTCCCGTTGTGAGGGATTTCCCTGATGTGTTTCCAGCGGACCTGCCAGGCATGCCGCCGGACAGGGACATTGATTTCGGTATTGATCTGGTGCCGGGCACTCAGCCCATCTCTATCCCTCCTTATCGTATGGCACCAGCGGAGTTAAAAGAGTTGAAGGAACAACTTCAGGAACTCCTAGATAAGGGGTTCATTCGCCCAAGTGTGTCACCTTGGGGTGCACCAGTGTTATTTGTAAAGAAGGAGGATGGCACAATGAGAATGTGCATTGATTACAGACAGCTGAACAAGGTGACAGTGAAGAACAAGTACCCACTACCCCGTATTGAGGATTTGTTTGATCAGCTTCAGGGAGCAAGGGTATTCTCTAAGATTGACCTCCGATCGGGCTATCACCAGCTGAACATCAGACATTATGAAAACGGCTTTCAGGACGAGATATGGGCACTACGGATTTCTAGTGATGCCCTTCGGGCTGACTAATGCCCCAGTGCACTTGATGAACAGTGTATTTTGGTCGTATCTGGATTCTTTTGTGATCGTGTTTATTGATGATATTCTGGTATACTCGCGTAGCTAGGAGGAGCACGCGCAGCACTTGAGGGTGGTATTACAGAGATTGAGAGAGGACAAGCTTTATGCGAAGTTCTCTAAGTGTGAGTTCTGGCTTAGTACTGTGACTTTTCTGGGACACGTGGTGTCCAGTGATGGTATTCAGGTTGATCCAAAGAAGATCGAGGCGGTGCAGAGTTGGCCCAGACCGTCCTCAGCTACTGAGATCCGGAGTTTCCTTGGTTTGGCGGGTTTTTATCGCAGGTTCGTTCAGGGCTTTTCATCTATTGCTTCGCCTTTGACGAAGTTGACACAGAAGAATGCTCCATTTGTGTGGTCGGATGAATGCGAGGAGAGCTTCCAGAAGCTCAAGTCGGCCTTGACCACAGCTCCGGTACTAGTATTGCCATCAGCTTCAGGTTCTTACACGGTGTATTGTGATACTTCGAGAGTTGGGATCGGTTGTGTATTGATGCAGGAGGGTAGAGTTATTGCGTATGCTTCTCGTCAGTTAAAGCCCCATGAAAAGAACTACCCTGTTCATGACTTAGAGTTGGCTGCTATCGTTCATGCCTTGAAGATTTGGAGGCATTATCTATATGGCGTATCTTGTGAGGTGTATACGGACCATCGCAGTCTTCAGCACTTGTTTAAGCAGGAGGATCTTAATTTGAGGCAGCGGAGATGGATTGAGTTACTCAAGGATTATGATATTACCAACCTGTATCATCCCGGGAAGGCCAACGTAGTGGCCGATGCTTTAAGCCGGAAGTCCATTAGTATGGGTAGTTTGGCGTATATTCCAGTTGGGGAGAGACCCCTTACAGTTGATGTTCGGGCTTTGGCCAATCAGATGGTGAGGTTAGATATTTCCGAGCCCAGTCGGGTGTTGGCTTGTATGGTTTCCCGATCTTCTTTGTACGATCGCATCAGAGAGCGCCAGTATGATGACCCGCATTTGCTTGTCCTGAAGGACAAGGTCCAGCATGATGATGCCAGAGATGTGACCATTGGAGATGATGGTGTGTTGCGGATGCAGGGTCGGATTTGCGTGCCCAATGTGGATGGGCTCCGGGAGTTGATATTAGAGGAGGCCCACAGCTCGCGGTATTCGATTCATCCGGGTGCCGCGAAGATGTACCAGGATTTGAGACAGCATTACTGGTGGAGAAGGATGAAAAAGGATATTGTGAATTATGTGGCTCGGTGTCTCAAACGTCAGCAGGTCAAATATGAACACCAGAGACCCGGCGGTGTACTCCAGCGGATGGATATTCCGGAGTGGAAATGGGAGAATATTACTATGGATTTTGTGAGTGGTCTTCCTCGTACCTCGAAGAAGTTTGATTCGATTTGGGTGATTGTGGATAGGCTGACCAAGTCCGCACACTTCATTCCTGTATGCACTACCTATTCTTCGGAGCGGTTAGCAGAGATTTTCATCCGAGAGATTGTGCGGTTGCATGGGGTCCCAATTTCTATTATATCAGATAGAGGTACTCAGTTTACTTCTCAGTTCTGGAGAACATTTCAGCGAGAGTTGGGTTCACAGGTAGAGTTGAGCACAACATTTCATCCTCAGACGGACGGACAGTCCGAGCGTACTATCCAGATATTGGAGGACATGTTGCGTGCCTGTGTTATTGATTTTGGAGGTTCTTGGGCTGAATTCTTGCCACTTGCAGAGTTTGCTTATAACAACAGCTATCAATCCAGCATTCAGATGGCGCCGTATGAAGCCTTATATGGGAGACGGTGTAGATCTCCGGTTGGTTGGTTTGAGCCCGGCGAGGCTAGATTATTGGGGACAGAGTTAGTGCAGGATGCCTTAGAGAAGGTAAAAGTGATCCAGGAGAGACTTCGTACAGCTCAGTCGCGTCAGAAGAGCTATGCGGACCGGAAGGTTCGAGATGTATCTTATGCAGTGGGCGAGAAGGTCTTGTTGAAGGTTTCGCCTATGAAAGGCGTTATGAGGTTTG
>NW_017683883.1:7086-8092 GCF_001879085.1 Nicotiana attenuata
CTCTTCCTATTTCACTTTTTATTTATATATACATTTCCAGACTTGAGTATTTTCGTTTAGTTATTTATTATTCAGTTTGTTTTAGAGGCCCTAGACTTGTGACCCCAGGTCTTTGGGAGCGTTTTATCAGACTTCGTGTTTTCTCAGTATTATTCTATTATAAATATTGGATTATTATTATTCTAAAACTATTATAATCTCTTTAGATTGTCGATTTGATGTTTACGGTTAATTTGGGAACGATTGTGGTCTGGCTTGCCTAGCAATGTTGTTGGGCGCCATCACGACCGGGTTTGGGGTCGTGACAAATGGCATACCTGGTATATCAGTATCAATGTTGTCATCTTCAAATTCTAAACAAAAATATTAATTGTTAGCCTTTTTTCAATTTCATATTGAAGAAAAAGTATATTGCAAAACTCAATTTGAAATTCTAGGAGTGCATTTAAAATAATGAAAATTGCAAAAGTAGAACCCAAAAAAAAACTCATATAAGTAGAATTGTAAAATAGCAAATATGTTGTAGTTGAGAAAATAAAGAGAAGCAAATAAATGGAAGAAAATTGAAGTTTAGTTTTATAAATAATTCTGTTGCTCAAGTTTTGCATATAAGTTATATGTATATAAATTACAAACTTCATTATTTATGTGGACATGTATATAGGGACATAAAAAATTTACTTCCTCAAATGTCAAAAATAAGTTAAATAAATTAAACATAAATATTTACCTTGAAATAATGGTATCTCATTTAAATCAGGTAGAAGATGTTCTTTCTGCAAATTTGAACTGGACGAACCATATAGCAAACTATGTTGTTGCATTGATTTTGGATATTGTGGCTGAGAATAACATGATGAAACTTGTCCACAACTCTTTATGGGGGTACTATTAAATTGAGGGAAATTTGGAGGGTGTGTTATATCCGTTAATGATTGTTTCATTTTTCCTTTTTTAGAAGCATTCCCTGTGATAGTAGTATCAACCAATTCAGTAAACAGTAAAA
>NW_017683884.1:0-8092 GCF_001879085.1 Nicotiana attenuata
GGTTCTTTAGGAAGAAATAGAGGAGTTGGGTGTTTTGATTTGGGTGTGATGGTTTAGGTTTGGGCGTGAGTAGAATAGAAGAGGGAGAGAGATATCAGGTTGGGGGGGGGGGGGAGGGAGGAAATAAGTTAGTATATTACAATTAAAAGACAAAACTATTAATAAAAAGAATTAAAATAAAAAAAATTAGCTTAAACTTCAAGTGGCAGGCGGAACGTTACAAGCGCGGTCCGAGCGCGGCCGCGCTTGTGAAACAGAATACTTTGCCATATGCGTGGTCTGAGCGCGGCCGCGCTCCTGGGAGGAAACCTGAGGCAGAATACATTGCCATATGCGCGTTCTGAGTGCGGTTCATGCGTGGCCGCGCACCTGGGCCTCGAGATTTCTCAAATTTTTGCCTCCCTCTTCAGTGTCGGATGGACTTATCGCTTGCCCAAGCTCACCTGCACTTGTTAGTACTTACAACAATCAAAATAACAAATTCTAACTACACTAAAATCACTACGCATTGAGTTGCCTCACAACCAGCGCCTTAGTTAATGTCGTGGCACGACAAATACAACAAATCAATGGGTTGCCTCCCATGAAGCACCTGATTTAACGTCGCGACACGACACAGATAAGCGCAATTAAGGTCCGCTCAACTTTGGAGGCTCGACCAAATGGGTCACTGACACTTTCTTTGCTTCCTCCATGCCCACATAATGTTTTAGTCTATGCCCATTGACTCTAAATGTGCGAGTGTCATTACTCGCAGCAATCTCTACTGCTCCCGTGGGGTGAACTTCAACCACACGAAAAGGGCCTGACCATCGTGATTCCAATTTGCCTGGAAACAACCTCAAACGCGAGTTGTATAGCAATACCGCATCTCCAGGTTTAAAATTCCGCTCAATAATGTTCTTGTCATGTATCATCTTCATTCTCTCCTTGTATAATCTTGTGCTCTCAAAAGCGTGATATATGAACTCATCCAGCTCATACAATTCTCTTACTCTACTTGTTCCAGGTGCTTCACTATCAAGATTCAACTGTCTCAACGCCCACCAAGCTCTATGTTCCAACTCTACGGGTAAATGACATGCCTTCCCAAACACTGATTTGTATGGCGACATGCCAATTGGAGTTTTGAAAGCGGTTCGATACGCCCATAGTGCATCGTTTAACTTCCTTGCCCAACCTGTTCTAGTTGCATTCACAGTTTTTGTTAGCACACTCTTTATTTCTCTATTTGAGATTTTCACTTGCCCGCTTGTTTGTGGATGATATGGGGTGGCCACCTTGTGGCATACATCATACTTCTCCAACAACTTAGTAAAGGCTCGATTGCAAAAGTGAGTGCCTCCGTAACTGATTATTGCCCTTGGGGTGCCAAATCGGGTGAAAATGTTCTTCCTCAGAAAACCAATTACCCCCTTCGCATCATTTGTAGGGAGTGCTGCAGCTTCCACCCATTTGGACGCGTAGTCCACAGCGACGAGTATGTATTTGTTGCCATATGAGCTGACGAACGGCCCCATAAATTCAAACCCCCATACATGAAACACTTCTACTTCCTGAATTAGGTTCATGGGCATCTCATGTCTGCGAGAAATGTTCCCCGTTTGTTGGCATTCATCGCAGCCCTTTATCCATAGATGTGCATCTTTGAACAGTGTTGGCCAATAGAACCCTGACTCCAAGACTTTCGCAACTGTCCTCACTCCCCCGAAGTGCCCACCATATGGTGATGCATGACAAGCCTGCAAAATAGAAGACTGGTCTATCTCGGGAATACATCTCCGGATCATGTTATCAACACAAATCCTGAACCGATAAGGCTCATCCTAATAATACTTACGACAATCACGAAAGAGCTTTTTCTTTTGAACAGAAGAAAGGTCATAAGGAACAATACCGCTCGCCAGGTAGTTTGCAATGTCTGCATACCATGGCGCTTTCTCGAGACTCATTGTTAGTAGTTGTTCATCTAGAAAGGTTTCCAGAATCTCTTCTACATCAACCTTCTTTTCAGCTCCTTCAGCCCGGGATAAATGGTCAGCTACTTGGTTCTCCGTTCCCTTTCGATCATAGATCTCCAAATCAAATTCTTGCAGCAGTAGCACCCATCGAATTAGGTGCGATTTTGACTCCCTCTTTTCAATTAAGTACCTGAGAGCAGCATGGTCAATATAAACAATTACCTTTGAGCCTATCAGGTAAGAACTGAACTTGTCAAATGCGAACACCACTGCCAGCATCTCCTTTTCGGTCACAGTGTAATTTAGCTGGGCTCCACTCAACGTCCTGCTTGCGTAGTATATTGGATGCATGATTTTTATCTTTTCGTTGCCCAAGCACTGCTCCAACAGCGTACTTACTAGCATCACACATCAGCTCAAACGGTTGCTCTTAGTTGGGGGCAACTATGATAGGTGTTGTCACCACTCTCTTCTTTAATTCCTCAAAAGCTACCCTGCAGTCATCAGAACACAAAAGTGTGATCTTTTTCAAGAAATTTACATAAGGGTTTAGCAATTTTGGAAAAGTTTTTTATAAATCTCCTATAGAAACCGGCGTGCCCAAGAAAACTTCGGATTGCTTTGACTGTGGTGGGTGGTGGAAGCTTTTCTATCACATCAACTTTTGCACGATCCACCTCAATACCTTTACTTGACACTATGTTCCCCAAGACTATACCTTCCTGTACCATGAAATGACACTTTTTCCAATTTAGTACCAGATTAGTCTCTATACACCTTTTCAAAACTCGCCTCAAGTTCACAAGGCAATTATCGAATGAATTCCCCACCACTGAGAAGTCATCCATGAAAACCTCCATTATCTACCATATCTGTGAAGATGGCCATCATGCACCTCTAGAATGTTGCGGGTGCTTTTATAGGCCAAACAGCATTCGCTGAAAACCAGAGATTCCATAAGGGCAGGTGAACAACGTTTTCTCTCTATCCTCTGGGGCAATGGAGATCTATTATACCCTGAGTACCCATCCAGGAAGCAAAAGTGAGACCTCCCTGCCAATCTAACTAGCATCTGATCAATGAATGGTAGTGGAAAGTGGTCCTTCCCGGTGGCCAAGTTCAACTTCCTGTAGTCCATACAGATTTTCCATCTTGTGACTGTTCGTGTAGAGATCAACTCATTCTTCTCATTTTTCACTACCGTCATCCCTCCCTTTTTTGGTACACACTGCACCGGACTAACCCAGTTGCTGTCAGAGATAGGGAATATGATTCCCGCATCTAACCATTTAATCACTTCCTTTTTCACCACCTCTTTCATGTTGGGGTTCAACTTCATTGATGTTCTCTGGAAGGTTTGTGCCCGTCTTCCAGCAGAATCTTATACATACAGAAGGCCGAGATGATCCCCTTAATGTATGCAATGGTCCACCCAATTGCAGTCTTGCACTCAGTTAGTACCTACAAAAGCTATTCTACCTGCACATCTAACAAACTGGATGAGATAATAACAGGTAGAGTTGAGTCAGGTCCTATGAATGCATACCTGAGATGAGATGGCAATGGCTTCAGTTCCAGCGTTGGTGGCTCTTCTATTGACGGCTTAGCTGGAGGAGTTTTTCTTTCCTCCAAGTGCAAAGGCTCAAATTCAAGCTCCCTTTTCCAAAAACCTTGGCCTTCAAGAGCAAGTACCCACTCTGCCAGGTCTTCACCATTAGCTTTGTCTAAGTTCATGAGACAAGCTGCTAGAGGGTCTTTAAGGTTCAATGCTGTATCGTCCTCCTCCAACACTACATCCACCGCATCAATTAGAGAGCAATTGGTAAATTCACTGGGTCTGCGCATAGATTTCTACACGTTGAATGTTATCTCTTCATCATTTAATCTCATTTTGAGTTCCCAGTTTCACAATCAATTAGAGCTCTCCTAAAGGCCAAGAATGGTCTTCCCAAAATTATGGGAATTTCCTCGTCAACCCGACAGTCAAGGACTACAAAATCTGCTGGAAACACAAACTTCCCAACCTGCACCAATACATCATCTAGAATCCCGGAGGGCCTTTTCATAGTTCGGTCAGCCACCTGTAGTAGCATAGACGTGGGTCTAGCTCTTCCAATGCCTAGCCTTTTGTAGATATCTAGGGGCATAAGGTTTATGCTTGCTCCCAGATCACATAGTGCCTTAGCAAATGCAAAGTTGCCTATTGTGCAAGGGATTGTGAAACTCCCTGGGTCAGACACCAACTCAGCTATGGGTCTCGTCACAACAACACTGCAGGCCCGAGTCAGTGTAACCATGGCCAAGTCTTGGAAGTCAAACTTGCGGAACATCAGGTCCTTCATCATCTTTGCATACCCAGGCATTTCCTTTAAAGCATCAATCAATGGAATATTTACCTGAATTTGCTTCAACATCTCCAAGAATGTCTTGTACTGCTCATCTTTTTGATACTTATCCAACCTCTGTGGGAATGGTGCTGGAGGTCACTTCTTCCCTGTAATTTGGCTTTTCTCTTGTTCAGGCACTGCTTCTACTGTCGGTTCCGGTGCAGCTTAAGTCTCTTTCTCAACCACATCTTCCTTGTTGGTGTTTTCTTGCGCATTGTGTACCGTCACCTCAGTTAAACCTGCTGAATCATCTATCTCAATGGGTACTAGCACCAGTGTCTCGATCGGCCTGCTTTCACGAGCAGTTTCTTGCTCCAGATCTAAGTCCCTACCATTTCGGAGACTCACTGCCATCAGCTGCTTCGGGCCCTGCTCTTTTGGATTGATTTGGGTTTCTGCAGGTAACGTCCCATGAGGACGATTATTTAGGGCCATGGAAATCTGTCCTAACTGGATCTCAATATTTTTTATCGCTGACTCATGTGAGTCTGCTCTGTCAGCTAGCTTTCCAGTGGACCCAATCACTTGTTGCATCATACTCTTGAGTTTAGCAAACCCATCTTCATGTCTCACAATATGTTGTTGTGGAGGTTGTTGATAAGCCTGCTGGTTGTACCCTTGTTGCCTTTGGTAAGGCACCATTTGCCCCTGTGGTCGCATAGCCCCATGGTTATTGTTGTCATTGTACTGCTGTTGAGCCGACCTGTATTGTTGACCACCTGGTCTCAGTCCCCCGTAATTGGCCACATAATTCATGTTCTCCTGATATTGTTGATTCTCACCTTCAGCACTCCATGAGCAGACTGATTCTTCCACCTTTTTGGTGAGGATGCTCATTTGTGTCATCAAAGTAGCCATATTTTCAGCTATGGAGTTAGCTGGGTCTAGAGCCACCAAGTGAACCATAGGAGTAATTGGAGCGTTCCTTTTTTTCCATCATGAGTTTTGTGCCATCTTGTCAAGCAGGATCTTGCTCTCTCTGAATGTCTTGCTAAAAAATGATCCACCTGCTGAAGCATCAACATTAGCTTTCAGAGTATCTACTAGATCCATGTAAAATCTCTGCCCCAACATCTGCTCCGGAATACCATGATGTGGACATGCAACCAGCAACCCCTTGAATCTCTCCTACGTTTCATGTAGCGTCACAGTGGGTCTCTGTTTGAAACTCAATATCTCATCAATTTGTTGAGCAGTCTTGTTGGGTGGATGAAATTTGCTCAAATATTGTTTGACATATTCCTTCCAAGTAGTGATGAAGTTGATGGGAAGTGAATTAAGCCAAGTCTGGGCTGCTCCTGTCACTGAGAATGGAAACAACAACAAACATATTGCTTCTGGTATGACATTGTGCTGTCTCTACGTGGCACAGATTGAGAGGAAGTTCTTTAGATGTTGCTGAGGATCTTCAACGTATGACCCAGAGAATAGTCCCTTGTTTTGCAACAGATGTAGCATGTTATTTGTGATCTGGAATGAGTCTGCTTGTATTTGGGGGACTACAATAACAGTTGCTAAGTTGTCAGCTGTGGGTTGTACCCAGTCATATAGTGATGCTTCTGGCACAAGAGGTGCCACCCCCTGATCATTTGGGTTATTCACGTTTTCCCTGTTGTTTAGATTATCTTCTTCCATGTCTGGTTCAATTCTTTCGGCTGAGTTTTGTTGTTGTTTGCCTTTCCTGTTTGCACGGTTCAATGCCTTGAACACCTTCTCAAGATCTGATAATGCTTCGAACAATTCTCCAGTTCTTGAGGAGTTTCTAGGCATGCACCTGTGACAACCACGACTACAAACGTTAGAATTTCAATGGTCAGTTTAAATTGAAAAAAATCGACTACACTAAAAATTTCTACACTTCTTTTTTACTGCAATCAATAACACTGTTAATTCCTCGGCAACAGCGCCAAAATTTGATCACGCCCAACTATGCCTTATAAAAAGGACAAAGCAGTCGCTGCAAATATATTCCTGTTAACAAGTCCGGAGTCGAATCCCACAGGGAACTAACGTATCAATCACAGCTATTGGACTCACAGAAATTCACGTATTGAATCTTCAGAGATATTTGATTAACAATTTGGGTGTTTATGAACTAAATATTATGTAATAAAAATGCAGTAAATTAAGACTACCTATAGACTAATTGTAAGCAAGAACGAGAATGGTCTAAAGTTATGATTTTCCCTCTTGTCGAAATCCTTCCCGCTATGTTTGCTATAAATTTGCCTAGATCTTCTCTATCAATCATGAGCACTATAACTGTCGTAACTCTCTCCCGGGTAATTACAACAATATACTAGACATATTCTCCCGAATTTCGCTTGCTGGCCTTAGTTAAAGCTCACTTCGATCGCACCCAAGGTTTCATTATCCCTAATCCCACCTTTAAACCCTTTGGATTAATCCCTCATATACGTTAGGAGTGGTGTTGTTCAACAACTACCTAAATATACACTCTCTCCCGAGTAATGCATACTAAATAGGCACAACCGATTGAGGGCCCTTCAATCAACAGCAATCACAATATAGTTGAATAAACATAGAAATCATTAAGGCAAATCTATATTAACATATCAAAATTTCATCCTCCAAGAGGTTCTATCAAAACCCTGGATTAAATGTTTAGCTACACATAATCGTTTTCAGAATCACAACAGTAGAATTCAACATTAATGATCAAAACAAGAGGAAGAAATGTAAAGCTCTATGCCGAATCTTCCGCCTTGCCTCTTGCCGCTTCTTGCCTTCAATAATCCTTCAAAAACCTTGATACCCTCTCTTTGGGCGACCTGGGCTTCTTATATGTTAAGGAGAGTTGCCCCCGAAGTTATGAAATTACCCTTAAAAATAATGTTCCTCGAGGTGACGAGCGCAGCCGCGCATATCGCGTTGTGTTCTTCTTGACGAGCGTGGCCGGGGCACGCCCGCGCTTGGCCCGCACTCATGAAGTTCAGTTGTTTTCTATTTTTTTCCTTCTTCTTTCAAGTGCTTTCACCTTTCATTGGCTTTCCTTGCTCCAAATTAGCTCCAAACACTATTCAATGTCCTCCTAATCAAGACTTGCTCCTGCAAAGCACAAAATTCATAATTAGAGCCATTTAATGACATTTAGACTTCATATAACAATAAATCATAGCTAAGTTGGGGCATAAATGGTCGCTAAACTACATGAATATAGCCTATTATCAAGGCCTCGAGTAGGGCCGTATTGTATTTTGGGACTTGTTAGCATGTTCGGACAGGGTCCAGAGGGGCTTGGGCGTGTTTTAGATTTATTTCGGACCATATTTATTCATGTTTTCATTGCTGGTTACTGCTGTTTTCTGGTGCCTCGATTGTCCTTCGCGATCGCGAAGATGGGTAGGCAATCGCGTAGAGGAAATTTGGATCTGGGGCATTTACTTCATTGCGGCCGCGAAAGGGTGGTTGCGTTCGCGTACGATCGTGTGGCTTATTGTCCGTGTTCGCGTATAAGGGACTGTGGTCGCGAAGTATTGAGGTTTGGTAGCTGGGAGCTGGAGAATTCTTCAACGCGATCGCATAATGTGGCTCCCGTTCGCGGAGCTTTGGCATCAGTGGTCATCGCGTTCGTGTGGGGTTTATGGCGAACATGTAGTTCTTTGCAGTCGCTGTTCTTCTTCGCGATCGCGAGGGTATTCGATTCATTAATTTTCCCAGTGATTATAAAGTACTCTATTTTGGGGGTTTCGGTCCTTTTGCATTTTTTGAGCTATGAAGCGC
>NW_017683885.1:0-5160 GCF_001879085.1 Nicotiana attenuata
AGTTGAGTTTGGAGCATTCGAGGTAAGTGTTTGATCTAACTTTGGCTTGAAGGAATAGGATTAGAGTGTTATTATTTGCTAATTGCTAAATGATCGAGTACGGTGTATAGGCATGGTGACGAGTATCTATACACCGGTGTCTAGCATGACCGTGGGTCCTTGTTTGTACTTATTCTGATGTTGTTATGACTCTTCCATGTTAATTGATGAATTCTATGCAATGTGAAGAGTATGAGGATTAATTATGAATTGTAAATTCTTTGGAGTGTTGGCTCGAACGACAAAAAGACTATTGAGTAAGAAATGAAAGGAATAGAAAGAGATATGATTAATCCCTTGCCGGGATGGTTTGAGTATATGGATTATCTCCCTTGCCGAAATAGAAAGTATTGTTGTTGCTCCCTTGCCGGGATTTAGCTGTTAATTGTGTAATTCCCTTGCCGGGACATTTCTTATTATTTGTTTATCCCCTCGCCCCGTTTGGTTGTGATTACTGGTTGGGTGAGGAAGAGTGATAATGCACGAAGGGTCATTCCGTGCCATGTTTTGATTATATTTGCACGAAGGGTCATTCCGTGCCATGTTTTGATTATATTCGCACGAAGGGTCATTCCGTGCCATGTTTTGATTATTTCTGCACGAAGGGACATTCCGTGCTCTGATTTGATACTAATTGCACGAAGGATCATCATTCCGTGCCATGATATGAGAGTTACGTGAAGGAAAGCACGAAGGGTGATGCCGTGCACTTTATTTGATTGCTTTTGGTGAGGATGAGAGCAAAAGCACGAAGGTTGATGCCGTGCAACTGTTGATTTTCCTGCTCTCATTAATTATTGTTATTGCCCTGTTTCTTATTTAAACTGTTGACTTCATATCCAGACTATACTCCCCCATAGTATGCTTCCCCCCTCTTAACTGTTTAATTTCTTTGTTCTTTCCTTTTATTGCATATATATATATTGACTGCACAGGTTGGTTTGGTAGTCCGGTCTAGCCTCGTCACTACTTCGCCGGGGTTAGGCCGGGCACTTACCAGCACATGGGGTCGGTTGTGCTGATGCTACACTTTTGTGCTCTTTTGCACAGATCACGGTATCGGAGCAGCTTTTGGACCACTGCAGTAGGATATTGATCGGGAGCTGACTTCAGTCCAGGGACTTACGAGGTAGCCTAGCTGGCGTTCGCAGGCCGGAGTCCCTTTCTATGTTTTCAGTTTGTCTTCATTGTACCGAGACAGACATTTAGGCATTTTCTATTCAGACTTGTTTGTAGCACTCTTTAGTAGTTCGTGAGATAGTGACTCCAGTCTTGGGTAGAGAAATATTAAACTTTCGCATTTTGGGTTTTCAGTTATTATGTTCCTTTTTTTTAGACTTCCGCATTTATTTAAAGACTCGTTGTTTTAGTATTGTTGTGTTGTCATCCCAAAATGTTTAAATGTTTGGCTTGCCTGGCTTCGTTGGTAGGCGCCATCACGACTCCCGAGGGTGGGAAATTCGGGTCGTGACAAAATTTAAATATAATTAGCGACCAAAGTTGGTCTCTTTTCAGGTCAACAATGGTCAAAATTAAAAATCACTTATGTATTTACTATCTAAATAATATAAATGTAAGCCGTTAACACTTTTGTAACACAAGGGATGAATAGACTAAAATATACTCTAACATGCTATGCACTAAGTATAAGCGTATTAGGTAATATTATGATGTTATAAACGTCAATACCACACAAGAGGGGGGGTGATTTGTGTGGTACCTAATTTTCGCGTTAGAAGAACCTGGTTCTTCTAAGTGTTCTAACTACAGCAGTTTGCGGAATAATAAATACTGAAAGTAAAGTGCACAGAGATTTTTACGTGGAAAACACCTGGCTCAAAAGGTGAAAAAACCACGACCTACTACTCAGTAGGATTTTTCCAAACTTCCACTAAAATCACTGAGCCAAAACTGCATTTACAAAACTCTTTGTAAACCTAAGGATTAACTCTAATCCCGTTGTGGCAACCAGCGTCTAACTGCTGCGACAACTTCAAGTTAACTCTAACTTGAATACTCAAAGTACCTAATACAATTGCTTCTATAAAAGCTGAAAGGTACAACTTTAAAACACCTACTACAATTGAACTAGAATAAAAGAAAGACACATTAAACTCTTTATGGAGCTGGTTCTTCAATCTGGTTCTTGTAGCTTCTGGTTTGCACACTTGAATCACATACGAATTGCTTGCAAAAAGCCTTGCTATTTTGCTTCCAATTCACGTTTTACTTCTGCGTTTTTGTGCAACACTTTAATGTGAGAACATCCTGCAATTTATAGAGTTAGTAGATGAAGAAATAACTAGAGTTCTGATGCAACTCTTCCTTGGTGGAAGAGTTCTAGTTGATTTCAACTTCTAACTCCTTCCCTATCTTGAATAGTGTTCTCTTTGATTAAGGAGTCCTTTTCCTTATCAATTATGCAACCTTTTCGATCAGGAGATATTAAATACACCAAGTTAAGCTTATCTCCATCACGTGCAACCCACATGCTCAAATCTGCCCGTTTTTGTGCACCTGAGGGATGGACCACTGGATGGACTTCATCATGAGTTCCTTTGTCAGTCTTCAAAACTAACCTTTACTTGGGCCAACAAATTCCCCCTTTTTGATGATGACAAACTTGTGCTTTTCATAAGTTAGCCCTGTTTTAACTCAGCTTAACATCAACAACGTTAGAAACATTTTTCCTTTTTATCACTTATCATCAAGAACCAGGTACATTAGGTTATAAACATCACTGTTCAAAGTGTAAGCATCACTTGTTTAAAGCACAACCTTTTTCCCCCTTTTGGCATCATCGAAAAGTTGCATAAAAAATGTGAGATAACCAGATTTTAAAGCTTACTCATGGCCACTGGGGCGACTTCAAATGCAAACATGGATTAATCATCATAGATCAAACTAAGAATTTCAACCATCAAAGAAATATAAACAAACAGTTAGAGCAAAAACAGTGAACTTCATTGATGATTGATATGATTTTACCACAAAGCATAAGAAGAAATAAAAATACTGAAAACATGAGCAAAAGAAACAAAACGTCCCGAACTGGGTCACTGGTTGATCTACACCAGGCTAGAATTTAAGGCTTGGAAGAGGTAGGGGCTGGGTTATTTGCTTGGAGAAGTTTCAGCATGTCTTGAAGAATTCCATCATTCTTCTCCTTTTCCCTTGCAAGTTCAGTTCTGAGAACATCTCTCTCAGATTCTACCTCAACCAATCGTGTCTTCAGCCTTGCTTTCTCAATATCCTTTGCCTCACTCTCATGTACCAAGACTCTGACTTTGCTATTGATAGGTGTCTTTTTAGATGAACCAGGTTCATTAAGAATGACATTGACTTCATAATCGCAAGCAAGCAGAGTATTAACCCCACTTATTCGTAGGTACCTTGAAATGTGCAAGCATAGTTGTGAGAATGAAACCATAGGGAATGGCATGAGTTTTGGTGCCATTGATAACTCTATCAGTAGGTCCGTGAGGGTTTCCTATTCAGATGGAACAGGTTCATCTATATTTTTGCCAAGTTGAACCAACCCCTCAGCAGCTTCGCCAGACCCACTTCCCCCTGTTTTGCTCACACTCTCTTCTATTTCACTAAATTCCTCTCCCCAAACAACCATTGCACCAGTTTCTTTTATTATACCAACAGGAGTAGGTGAAGAATCAACCACTCTTGTACCCTTTCCCCTCACAGTACTCCTAGCACCCTTGCTCTCTTTTTTTGTTTCCCTTTTTATTTTTACCACCAACTTCTCCAGATTCTTTAGTCTCAACACCTGCAATATATCCTACCAGCACAAATCTATTCTCCAAATTTGCAGCAACTTCAGAAATTGCCTTAGGAGTAACTTTAGAATCAGAAGATACCTGTTCAGTTTCGGAAGACCTACTTTCTTCCCCCTTAGTAGCAGACTTAAATGAATCTTCAGATTTCTAGGATTCTTCTTCCCTACCTGCTTTCAATTGCTTGTTTATTTTCTTGATTTGCTCTCCTTCAGCGACAATCTTACGAGCCATCATCTTTACTCTACTTTTCTTAGAGATTGGTGTTGTAGAAGGTTTCAGAGGTGTTCGACATGTCTGGGCTAGGGTATGGAAGAGAAGAGAATTAGAATGTGTTTGGAAGATGAAAGAAGAATGAGAGTTTTTGACGGCTTGAGAGAGATGAAGTAAGGAATACACTAAAGCTGATCAATATACAGGGGAATAATTGATGGGGTAACTACATCTTTTCATACTCTTAGAAGTTTAATCAAACTGAAATTCAGCGTTTGAGTGTATCCCTAGAATCTAGGTACTTCCATTTGGTTGGGACTCTTTTGAACGGGACTGGTTCACTTGTAACGGATATGTCCAAAAGGAGTTTGGTATTTGGTAGTACTCTCTGCTCATGATCCAAATATAGTTATTTCAAATTATGCAGAGTGTAGAAAACATACCGTGTTATCTTGATGAACCAGGTTCTTCACTGATAATTCTCTTGTGTGAGTCTAAATTTGCCAAAATAGAGAAAATATCATTAGAGATTAATGAGTCATTTTAACACATGGCACAAGAGTATACTATGGAAAGTATGAGACTGAGCAAGAATTAATCTAATTATACACAATTTATAGACTTTTCTAACCAATTTTTTTCTTTCATTTTTTTTTCGTTTAACCTTGAACTGGTCCTTTTAGGTGATCTTAATCATCCATAATTCCAACCTAATCCTCTCAAAGTGATCTCTACTTAAGGCTTTTGTGAAGATGTCAGCAATTTGCTTGTCAGTAGCACAAAATTCCACAGTGATCAAGCCTTTCTCATAGTTGTCCCTCAAAAAAATAGTGCCTAACATCTATGTGCTTAGTTCTATTATGATGAACTAGTTTCTTTTTCATAGTAATAGCACCAGTGTTGTCACAAAAAAATAGGGATGCAACCACATCAATTCCAAAGTTCAATAATTGTTGTTTGATCCACAACAATTGAGCACACCATGAAGTAGCAGCAACATACTTAGCTTCAGCAGTAGATAAGGCC
Source organism: Nicotiana attenuata (assembly GCF_001879085.1). Taxonomy (NCBI): domain Eukaryota; kingdom Viridiplantae; phylum Streptophyta; class Magnoliopsida; order Solanales; family Solanaceae; genus Nicotiana; species Nicotiana attenuata. The sequence continues at coordinate 5,067 of NW_017683885.1, forward strand.
ATTGAATTTTGCCTTTTTGGTAGCCTTTGACACAAGACATGAACCAAGGAAGTGTGCCATACCTGGGTTGCTCTTCCTATCAACTAGAAAACCT
>NW_017683885.1:5774-8092 GCF_001879085.1 Nicotiana attenuata
TCCCAAGATACTCCTCATCACTTCTGGGATCATACTTACCTAGGGAGTCTTTGCCATTATTGTGCATAAAGCACTTGCATCGAAATGACCTAAGATGGGATATATTTATCTTTCTCCCTTTAAGTGACTCATAGGGAATCTTCTTAACAAGAGGTTTAGTCATGCAACTATTTATGATGTAGCATGCAAAAATTCAGCAAACTTAGCATTTTCAAATTCAGTTCTATGATCAGACCTAATTGATGCAGGATGATTACCTAGTTGTTTCTGAGTTTTTCTAACAAAAGAAGTAAACATGTCAAATGCTTCATCTTTAGATGTTAAAACCAATGTCCAAGTAAACCTAGAGTAATCATCAACAAGCACCATCACATATCTTTTACCATATCTGCTTAATGTTCTCATTGGACCACAGAGATCCATATGGACCAGTTCCATCTTCTGGTGGTGCTTACCATTTTCTTGCATTTAAAAGAGGATCTTACCTGCTTCCCCCTTGCACAAGCCTCACAAACTTTGTCTTCCTTGAACTTGATGTTAGGCAGCCCTATCACCAGGTCCTTGGAGACTAATTTGTTGAGTTGACTCAGACTTGCATGTCCAAGTCTCTTGTGCCAAAGGAGGGGATCATTGTCTAACACACTTAAGCAAGTGAGTTCATTTTCTGAAAGTGTGGACAAATCTACAATGCATATATTGTTTACTCTTTTTCCCTGCAAAACAATCTTGTCAATGGTAAGATTAATCACAAAATATTTGGTAGTGGTGAATGCCACCAAGTTACCTTTATCACATAATTGTGATACACTGATTAGACTGTACTTTTGGCCATCTATCATGTAGACATTCTCAATAGAGTGATAAACAGTCTTACCTACCTTTCCAACCCCAATGATCTCACCTTTCTTCCCATTTCCAAAGGAGACATTACCTCCTTTGAGGTCCTCAAGTGAAAGGAACTGGTTCTTGCTTCCTGTCATATGCTGAGCAGCCACTATCCATCTACCATATTTGGATGCTCTCTTTCACTTGGACCCATAAAAGGAAATCAGAGGTTAGTCTTAGGAACCCAAACTAGTTTGGGTCCCTTTCTATAGGCAAAAGGGTGAATCAGATTCTTTTTAGCCCTACCCGGCAGCCTATTTTTCCCTTGAACAAATTCTTTATTCTTTTTACTAGCCTTTTCTTTTGCAATACATTCAGATTTATAGTGACCAGTTTTACCACAATGTGTGCAAATTTTATTCTCAGGAAGTGTGAGGTACTTGCTTTTAGGGTCCCACTTTGGTGCTTGAGTCCCATAGCCAAGTCCTCTTTTGTTGCTACTGTGATGCTCTTGCAACCAAGAGAGTGCATCAGAGGCCTTGTTCCATTTGCAAGTTCTGTCTAATTCATGTTTCACCTTGCCTAGATCTTCTTTTAGGACTTTAATCTGCTCATCTCTTTTGTACAGCTCATCTTTCATTTTTCCTACATTTTCTTCTAAAGTGAGTTGTGTGTGATCAGATTTCTTTTTACCAGTTCCTAATTTCAATTTTAGATTTTCAGATTTAAGCTCTAGGATTGTGGTGTCAAGTTCATGAACCTGGTTCTTCAACTCAGCATTTTTACTATCACTCTCATTAGCGCTAAGTTCCAGGTTTTTGCACTTAGCTTTCAGAATCACACACTCCTTAGACAGCTGTTCCTTTTCATTGTTTATAACTTCAAATTCATCAATGAAATCTAGAAGTAATGCAGATAGACTTTCTTTAGACAAAAACTTAATCTTGTCTTTGAGATGAATTATACTTACCTCAGATCCCTCATCGGATTTCCCAATTGCCATAAGTGCTTGTTCATCTCCATCTTCGTCTTCTGAGTCATCATCTGAGCTTTCACCCCAAGCAGCAACCATAGCCTTTGTTGATCCTTTGTTCTTCTTGGGATGAACCTGCTCCTTCTTCTGTTCCTTCGTTCAGCTCTTTCCTTCTTCCATTCAATTTCCCATTTAGGGCAATTTTTGATGTGGTGATCAGTCTTCCCACATTTGTAGCACCCCTCATTGGTTTGTTTTTCAGGAACCCTTGGTTTGTTGTAGCTTCCATTTCTTGAGGACCATTTTCTCTTATTAGGTACTTCTTAAAATCCTTTGTGATCATGGTCATTTCATCCTCATCTAGATCAGCACCTTCAGTGATTCTGAATGCCATGCTCCTTTCCTTCTTGGGTGCATCCATCTTCATGGTTTGCCTTCTAAGTTCATAGGCAGTGAGATTTCCAATTAGCTCATCCAATTTAAGAGTGGCAATGTTCTTTGACTCCTGAATAGCTGTGAT
>NW_017683886.1:0-7157 GCF_001879085.1 Nicotiana attenuata
TGATCAATCATTAATTAGTTTCTTTAAATGCTTAGAATTTCAGTTTAACAATTTCTAATAAAAATTCATTACGCGGGCTGGGGACCTCGAAAATCGATTCCGGGCATACGCCCAGGTCCCATATTTTCTTGCGGACCCTCCAGGACTGTCAAAACACGAATCCGGGTCTGTTTGCTCAAAATGTTGACCAAAGTCAAACTTAGCCTTTTACGAAAATCCAAAGGAGTCAAATGAGCATATTTCAACCCAAGCTCTTCCAAATCCCGAACCAACCATCCCCGCAGGTCGTAAATTAGTTAAAGCAAGCACGGATGGTTTTATTTAAGTGAACGGGGTTCTAAAAAGCAAAACGACCAGTCGGGTCGTTACATTCTCCACCTTTTAAACAAATGTTCGTCCTCGAACGGAGATAAAAAAGTACCTGAGCTGCTGAATAAATGTGGATATCTGCTCCGCATGTCCTCCTCGGACTCCCAGGTCGCCTCCTTGACTGGTTGGCCCCTCCACTGGACCCTCTCCGCAGAAATCCTCTTGGACCTCAACTGACGATCCTGTCTATCAATAATGGCAACTGGCTCCTCCTCATAACCCAAACTCTCATCCAGCTGAATAGTACTGAAGTCTAACACGTGGGACAAGTTGGAATGATACTTCCGAAGCATCGATACATGAAAAACCGGATGAACTCCCGATAAGCTGGGGGGTAAAGCAAGCTCGTAAGCAACCTCCCCAACTCGTCTCAACACCTCAAAGGGGCCATAAACCTTGGGCTCAACTTGCCCTTCTTCCCGAACCTCATAATACCTTTCATTGGCGAGACTTTCAAGAGAACCTTCTCGCTAACCATGAATGATACATCACGCGCCTTCTGATCCGCACAACTCTTCTGTCTGGACTGAGCTGTGCGAAGCCTCTCCTGAATCAACTTTACCTTGTCCAAGGCATCTTGCACCAAATCTGTACTGTATAACTTAGCCTCACCCGGCTCAAACCACCCGATAGGATAACGATACCGCCGATCGTATAAAGCCTCAAATGGGGCCATCTCAATGCTGGACTGATAGTTTTTGTTGTACGCAAACTCCGCCAAGGGCAAGAACTGGTCCCACTGTCCCCCAAAGTTAATCACATATGCTCTAAGCATATCCTCCAAAATCTGAACTGTCCGCTCGGACTGCCCGTCGGTCTGAGGATGGAATGTTGTGCTAAGCTCTACACGGGTCCCCAACTCACTTTGAAAAACTCGCCAGAAATGGGAAGTGAACTGAGGGCCTCTATCTGATATGATAGAAACAGGTACACCGTGCAACCGGACTATCTCTCGAATGTAAATCTGAGCATTCCTCTCTGTTGTATAAGTAGTCGCCACTGGGATAAAGTGAGCCGACTTGGTCAACCTATCAACAATGACCCATACTGAATCAAACTTCCGCAAAGTCTGCGGCAACCCAACCACGAAATCCATGGTAATGCGCTCCCACTTCCACTCTGGTATAGGCATCTACTAAAGTAGGCCACCCGACCTCTGATGTTCATACTTGACATGCTGGCAATTCAAACACCTAGCCACATACTCCACTATGTCTTTCTTCATCCTCCGCCACCAATAATGCTGCCTAAAGTCACGATACATTTTCGTAGCTCCCGGATGAATGGAATACCACGAACTGTATGCCTAGTATCCTCTCCCTCAGACCACCAACATTAGGAACACATAGACGACCCTGGAGTCGCAAAACATCATCCTCGCCAATAGAAACCTCCTTGGCACCTCCCTGAAGCACCGTCTCTCTGAGAACCGCCAAATGTGGATCATCGAAATGCCGGGCCTTTATCTGCCCCAATAATGAAGACTGAGCAACCATACACGCAAGAACCCAGTTGGGCTCCGAAATGTCCAACCTTACAAGTCTGTTAGCCAAGGACTGAATTTCCAAAGCTAGTGGCTCTCCTCTGCTGGAATGAATGCCAAGCTACCCATACTCTCTGCTTTTCTACTTAAGGTATCTGCGACCACATTTGCCTTGCTCGGGTGATAAAGAATGGTGATGCCATAATCCTTCAGTAACTCAAGCCACCTACGCTGCCTCAAATTGAGATCCCTCTGCTTGAACAAATGCTCTAAGCTACGATGATCAGTATAAACCTCACATGACGCCCCATACAGGTAATCCCTCCATATCTTAAGAGCATGAACAATCGCCGCCAACTCCAGATCGTGCACAGGATAATTCTTCTCATGAATCTTCAGCTGACGGGAGGCATATGCAATAACTCGCCCCTCCTACATAAATACACAACCCAGACCAACGCGTGAAGCGTCGCAATATACAGTATACATCCCTGAACCGGAAGGTAACACAAGAACCGGTGCTGTAGTCAAGGCTGTCTTGAGCTTTTGGAAGCTCGCCTCACAATCATCGGACCATTGGAAAGGAGCACCCTTCTGGGTCAATCTAGTCAGAGGTGATGCAATAGATGAAAAGCCCTGCACGAATCGTCTGTAATAACCTGCTAACCCCAGGAAACTCCTGATCTCGGTCACTGAAGTAGGGCGTGGCCAACTCTGAACTGCCTCAATCTTCTTGGGATCCACCTTAATACCCTCTCCTGACACAACATGCCCCAAGAATGCCATTGACTCTAGCCAAAACTCACACTTGGAGAACTTAGCATATAGCTTCTAATCTCGCAAGGTCTGAAGCACTACTCTCAGATGTTGCTCGTGCTCCCCCAGGCTACGTGAGTATATCAAGATGTCGTCAATGAAGACGATGACAAAGGAATCAATATAAGGCCTGAACACCCTATTCATCAAGTCCATAAATGCCGCTGGTGCATTAGTCAAGCCAAAGGACATCACCAGAAACTCATAATGGCCATATCTAGTCCGGAATGCAGTCTTCGGGACATCCGAGTCCCGAATCTTCAACTGATGGTAACCCGAACTCAAGTCGATCTTAGAGAACACCGTAGCACCCTACAACTGGTCAAATAAATCATCGATGCGAGGCAGTGGATACTTGTTCTTGACGGTGACTTTGTTCAGCTGGCGGTAATCAATGCACATCCGCATAGTCCCATCCTTCTTCTTCACGAATAACACTGGTGCACCCCAACGATACACTGGGTCTAACAAACCCCTTTGCTAACAACTCCTCAAGCTGCCCCTTCAACTCCTTCAACTCTTTCGGATCCATGCGGTACGGTGGGATAGATATAGGCTGGGTGCCTGGAGCCAAATAAATACAGAAATTAATATCACGATTCGGTGGCATGCCCGGAAGATCAGAAGGAAACACATCGGCAAACTCTCGAACTACTGGAACTGAATCAATCGTTGGAGACTCTGCGGTGGTGTCCCGGACATAAGCCAAATACGCCAAATATGCCAAACACCCCTTCTCGACCATTTGTCGAGCCTTCAGGAAAGAGATAAACCGGCTAGATGTATCAACTGTGGAACCCTTCCACTCCGACCCTGGCAACCCTGGCATCGCTAAAGTAATATTCTTGGCATGGCAATCTAGGACGACGTGATGTAGAGATAACCAATCCATGCCCAGGATGATTTCAAAGTCGATCATGTCAAGCAACATGAGATCTGCTCTAGTCTTAAAACCACAGAATGTGACCATACAGGAACGGTAGATCCGATCCACAACCACAGAATCGCCCACAGGAGTGGACACATGAATATGAGTGCCCAAGGGCTCAGGAGTAATAACCAGAAAACGAGCAAACAGAGATGATACATATTAATAGGTAGACCCTGGATCAAATAATACCAAGGCATCTCTGCCGCAGACGGAAATGATACCTATGATAATGGCATCTGAGGCCAATGCATCTGGTCTGGCCGGAAGAGCATCAAATCTGGCTGGAGCGCCGGCTAGCTGGCCTCCACCTGTCTGAGCAGTAGCTGGCTGACCTCTCCCTATCTGACCTGTACCTCTAGGACGGCCTCTACCACCCTGTCCCTCGCCCCTAGGCGGCTAGGCAACAGGCTGAACCCATAAGCTGCTAGCCCGGCTGTACTGGCTTGCCCCGAAGCCTGGGACAGTACCTACTCATGTGACCAAGATCTCTGCATCAAAGCAACCTCGCGGTGTGGTAGCCTGCTATCCCGATGGCTGACCCTGATGGCCTGTAGACCCACTGGAAGAAGCTTAAATAGCCGGTGGACGGTATGAACCCTCCGGCATAGCACTGAAGTAAGAATCAGAAGAACCCTGAGAACCTGAATACCCACCGGAGGAACCCTGAATAGCCGGTGGGCGATAAGAACTCTCTGGCATGGCGCTAAAATATGGACGCGCTGGAGCACCCCGAGCAGGTGGTGGTGCTGAATATGGGGGCCTGCTGGGCTATCCCCTCCCAAACTGACCTCTGCCCTAGCCGGGGCACCTCTGAACTCTCCGGAGAACCTAGCCCTCTTATCCTGCTGCATCTGTTTCCTATCCCTCAGATGATAGCCCTCAATCCTCCGAGCAATCTCCACTACTAACTGATAAGGAGTCCCCATCTCCCCCTCTCGGGCCATGTAGGCCCTGATACTAGAATGCAACCCTGCAACAAACCTCTGCACCCTCTTTGCGTCAGTAGGAAGTTTCATCAATGCATGACGGGATAGCTCAGAAAACCTCGCCTCATAATCAGTCACGGACATCTGACCCTGCTCAAGCTGCTCAAACTGATACCGCAGCTCTTCCCTCTCAAAGGGTGGAATATACCTGTCCAGAAACAACTGTGTAAACTCGCTCCAAGTGATAGGAGGAGAACCTGCTAGCCTGCCAAGAACATACGACTGCCACCATCTACAGGCCCTGCCCTCCAGCTGGAAAGTAGTAAAGTCAACCCCATGCGACTCCAATATCCTCATGTTGTGCAGTATGTCCCTGCACCTATCAATGAAGTCCTGGGCGTCCTCATGATGCTCCCCTCCGAAGATAGGAGGGTGTAGCCCGGTCCATCTATCTAATAACTTCTGCGGATCTCCATCCCCAGCTGGTCTGGGCTCGGGCACCCCTGCAGCGACTGGCTGAGCCCCATCCGCGGGTAGCACACTCGGAGTCTGATACACTGCAACTGCATGACCGTGAGCCTGAGCAGTAGGGGTCTGTGCTCCCGCTCCATCCTGTGATGTAGCTGGATCTGCTGGAAATAAACCAGCCTGAGTCATGGTATCCATGAATCATATCATACGACCCATGACCTCTTGGAATCCCGGTGCTGTCATAAAGTCAGTAGGGGTAGGCTCATTTGCGGGCACCTCGCCCTGCTCCTCGATGATAGGCTCTCCTACAGGATCTGCTGGTGGTACTACTAGGATAACTCTAGGACGCCCTCGCCCCCTACCTCATGCCGGTGCCCTCCCCCGGCCTCTCGCAACGGGGGGAATAGCTCCTCCCGAGTCTGGAACATCAGCCGTGCGTGTCCTCACCATCTGTGAGAGAATAGCAGAGGGAAATTTAGAATGCCAACCACTGCACGATAGGAAATGAATAAAGAGTAGTTTTTCCTAACACCCTATAGCCTTTCGAAGATAAATACAGCCGTCTCCGTACCGATCCGCAAGACTCTATTAGGTTTGCCCATGACTTGTGAGACCTACGCGAACCTAGTGCTCTGATACCATGTTGTCACGACCCATTTCCAAAATAGATCGTGATGGCGCCCAACCCCATTTTCAGGCAAACCGATGCGGAAATATAATTAAGTACTCATTTTTACTTTTACCAAAATAAGTGCAGCAATTCATTAAGTTAAAGTCAAACCAGGAATGAACAGTAATGTGCCAAATAGTTGTACAAAAGAATAAAACTATCCTACTGTCCGAGATAAAATAGACAGCAAAAGTAAAGAAAGAGTCCATCAAGCTGCTGAACATCACAGAAAGGGAGCAGCTCACCGTGGAAGCCTCGAACTATGAATCAGGGGCGCGCACCAGACTGATAGCCAGATGTACCTGCCTCAGATCCTGTACAATTAAGTACAGAAGTGTAGTATGAGTACATACACAATATGTACCCAGTAAGTATCCCGTCTAATCTCGAAGAAGTAGAGATGAGAGGTCGACTTGATACTTACTAGGGTCAAATAATATAATAAGGTGTTATGCTAAGCATGAGAGTCACAGATAATTAACAGTTTGTAGCAAGAGATAATGAGTCATGTTCTGAACAATTTTGCAGTCAGCCAATTACATTTCAAGTATTTAGCAGGACAAGTCATGGATAAGATTTCACATAGATATGATGTGCACATTATGCCGAGGTCGACAGCCCGATCCAATAGAAAATAAACTGTACACTGCCAGAGGGTCGAATGGCGCGAACCATAGATGCATCTATTTCTACCGAGGCGATCGACCCGATCCACAAATATCAATTAATATCTAGAAAACACATGAATGCGCATTTATTTCCAAGTAAATTCATACAAGCGTCCAACAAGTGTATAAATTCGCTTATGTTCCTTTCCAAGTCTCTAGCATATCCTAAGTGATCACATTAGCAAGAAAATATAGAGAAATTCACAAATATAGCATGATACGAGTCCTAGACTACCCGGACAATTAACATAATAGTAGCTACGCACGGACTCTCGTCACCTAGTGCGTACGTAGCCCCCGCATTTAGTAGCAAATTACTCAATTATTACACCTATGGGGACAATTCCCTCTTTCAAGGTTAGAAAGGAGACTCACCTTGCTCCAAAGTGCACTTCCAATACCAAGAACGAACCCAAACCCTCAATTCGGAGTCGAACGATCCCAAACTAGTTAAATGAGGTAGGAACTAGTCAATATAAGCTCACAAGATCGAATTCTAGCTATTTAAGCAATTTCCCAATCATTAACACAAGTTTCCTAAAATCCGACCCTGGGCCCACGTGCGCGGATTCCGAAATTTTTCGAAGGAAGTTGTTCTCTATAACCTAAGGATCAATAATATATGATTTCTAATCCATTTCATAACAAATTTCGTAGTTAAATCTAACTTTTGTTAAAACCCTAGGTTTTGCTCTAACCCCTTGATTTTACCTAAATTCTAGTGTTTAATCTACCTAAGACACAAGTATTAAACTAAGAATAGGTGGGATAAACTTACCTCAAGATGCTAGGTGGAAGTCTTCTCTCGAAAGCTCCCAAAATC
>NW_017683886.1:7282-8091 GCF_001879085.1 Nicotiana attenuata
CACGCAAGAACCCAGCTGGGCTCCGAAATGTCCAACCTCACAAGTCTGTTAGCCAAGGACTGAATGTCCAAAGCTAGTGGCCTCTCCTTTGCTGGAATGAATGCCAAGCTACCCATACTCTCTGCTTTTCTGCTTAAGGCATTTGCGACAACATTTGCCTTGACCGGGTGATAAAGAATGGTGATGTCATATTCCTTCAGTAACTCAAGCCACCTACGCTGCCTCAAATTGAGATCCCTCTGCTTGAACAAATGCTGTAAGCTGCGATGATCAGTATAAACCTCACATGACGCCCCATACAGGTAATGCCTCCATATCTTAAGAGCATGAACAATCGCCGCCAACTCCAGATCGTGCACAGGATAATTCTTCTCATGAATCTTCAGCTGACTGGAGGCATATGCAATAACTCGCCTCTCCTGTATCAATACATAACCCAGACCAACGCGTGAAGCGTCGAAATATACAGTATACATACCTGAACCGGAAGGTAACAACAGAACCGGTGTTGTAGTCAAGGCTGTCTTGAGCTTCTGGAAGCTCGCCTCACAATCCTCGGACCAATGGAAAGGAGCACCCTTCTGGGTCAATCTAGTCAGAGGTGATGCAATAGATGAAAAGCCCTGCACGAATCGTCTGTAATAACCTGCTAACCCCAGGAAACTCCTGATCTCGCTCACTGAAGTAGGACGTGGCCAACCCTGAACTGCCTCAATCTTCTTGGGATCTACCTTAATGCCCCTCTCCTGACCACCACACTGACCCCCAAAAAATTCCCACTGACTCTAGCCAAAACTCACACTTGGAGA
>NW_017683887.1:0-2852 GCF_001879085.1 Nicotiana attenuata
GGGGATGGATTGGTTGTCCCCGTATCATGCTATCTTAGATTGTCACGCCAAGACCGTGACCTTGGCTTTGCCAGAATTTCCCCGACTAGAGTGGAAAGGGACTTCGGGTCATGCCACTCACAGTGTTATTACATATGTCAAGGCTCGACGCATGGTCGAGAAGGGGTGTTTAGCTTATCTGGCGTATGTTCGCGACTCCAGCGCAGAGGTTCCTTCTATTGACTCTGTTCCTATTGTTCGAGAGTTCCCTGAGGTTTTCCCTTCAGACCTGCCGGGCATGTCGCCCGACAGGGATATTGATTTCTGTATTGATCTGGCTCCGGGCATGCAGCCCATTTCTATTCCGCCGTATCGCATGGCCCCGCCAGAGTTGAAGGAGTTAAAGGACCAGTTGCAGGAATTACTAGAGAAGGGTTTTATCAGGCCTAGTGTTTCTCCTTGGGGTGCGCCGGTGTTATTTGTGAAGAAGAAGGATGGTTCGATGCGGATGTGTATTGATTACCGACAGTTGAACGAGGTGACGATAAAGAACAAGTATCCATTGCCGAGAATTGATGATTTGTTTGACCAGCTTCAGGGAGCAAAGGTGTTTTCAAAGATAGACTTGAGATCTGGCTATCATTAGCTGAAGATTAGGGCGTCTGATGTCCCTAAGACGGCGTTCCGCACTCGGTATGGGCACTATGAGTTTTTAGTCACGTCATTTGGTTTGACCAATGCCCCAGCAGCGTTTATGGAGTTGATGAACCGAGTGTTCAGGCCATATCTAGACTTATTCGTGATAGATTTCATTGATGATATCTTGGTGTACTCTCGCAGCCAAGAAGAGCACGAGCAGCACCTTAGAGTGGTTCTTCAGACTCTGAAAGATAGTCAATTATATGCTAAGTTTTCGAAGTGCGAGTTCTGGTTGAGTTCGGTTGCATTTCTGGGTCATATTGTATCAGCAGAGGGTATTCAGGTGGACCCGAAGAAGATTGAGGCAGTCAAGAATTGGCCTCGACCAGCTTCAGTGACCGAGATTCGGAGTTTCTTGGGGTTAGCAGGTTATTACCGTCGGTTCGTGGAGAGATTTTCTTCTATTGCAGCCCCGATGACCAGATTGACCCAGAAGGGTGCCCAGTTCAGATGAGTGTGAGGCGAGCTTCCAGAAGCTCAAGACAGCTCTGACCACGGCACCGGTGTTGGTTTTGCCCACGGGTTCAGGGCCTTTCACGGTCTATTGCGATGCTTCCCGTATTGGACTTGGAGCAGTATTGATGCAGGATGGCAAGGTTATTGCTTATGCTTCGAGACAGATGAAGATCCACGAGAAAAATTATCCGGTTCATGATCTGGAGTTGGCAGCGGTTGTTCATGCTTTAACGATTTGGAGGCATTATCTATATGGTGTGACGTGTGAGGTGTACACGGATCACAAGAGCCTGCAGTATCTGTTCAAGCAGAAGGAGTTGAATGTGAGGCAGAGGAGATGGCTAGAGTTGTTGAAAGATTATGATGTTACTATCTTATATCACCCGGGTAAGGCCAATGTGGTGGCCGATGCATTAAGTAGGAAGTCTGCCAGCATGGGTAGTCTTGCGTATATTTCGGTCAGCCAGAGACCGCTTGCTTTAGATATTCAGGCGTTGGCCAATCGATTGGTGAGATTAGATATTTCTGAGCCCAGCAGAGTGTTAGCTTGCACGGTCGCTCGTTCTTCTCTATTGGAGCGTATCCGTGATCGGCAATTTGATGATCCCCATTTGTGTGTCCTGAGAGACACGGTGTAGCGTGGAGGTGCCACGAAGGTGACCTTAGATAATGATGGTGTTTTGAGATTACAGGGTCGACTTTGTGTGCCCAATGTTGATGGGATTCGAGAGTTGATCTTAGCGGAGGTCCATAGTTCTCGGTACTCTATTCACCCGGGCGCCGCGAAGATGTATCAGGACTTGCGGCAGCATTATTGGTGGCGTAGGATGAAGAAGGATATTGTTGCGCATGTGGCTCGGTGCTTGAATTGTCAGCAGGTCAAGAGCATCAAAGGCCCGGCGGTTTGTCTCAGAGGATTGAGCTTCCCGAGTGGAAGTGGGAGAGGATTACCATGGATTTCATTACTGGACTTTCGTTGACTCGGAAGAAGTTTGATGCTATTTGGGTCTTTGTTGATAGGCTGACCAAGTCAGCGCATTTCATTCCAGTAGCAGTCTCCTATTCATCCGAGAGGTTAGCTGAGATTTATATCCGGGAGATTGTTCGCCATGGTGTGCCAGTATCTATCATTTCGGATCGGGGTACGCAGTTTACCTTGCGCTTCTGGAGAGCGGTTCAGCAAGAGTTAGGTACCCAGGTTCAGTTGAGTACAGTGTTCCATCCTCAGACGGACGGTCAGTCCGAGCGGACTATTCAGATTTTGGAGGAAATGCTCCGGGCCTGTGTCATTGATTTTGGAGGCTCGTGGGACCAGTTTTTGCCTTTAGCAGAGTTCGCCTACAACAACAGCTACCAGTCCACCATTCAAATGGCTCCATATGAGGCGTTGTATGGTAGGCGATGTCGGTCTCCAATCGGATGGTTCGAGCCGGGAGAGGCTCGGTTATTGGGTACAGACTTAGTTCAGGAGGCCTTAGATAAGGCCAAGATTATTCAGGAGAGGCTTCGTTCAGCTCAGTCTAGGCAGAAGACTTATGCAGACCGTAAAGTCCGAGAGGTAGCTTTCATGATTGGAGAGCGAGTATTGCTCCGGGTGTCGCCCATGAAGGGCGTGATGAGATTCGGGAAGAAGGGCAAGCTTAGCCCTAGGTACATTGGTCCGTTCGAGATTCTCGATCGAGTAGGAGAGGTGGCTTATAGGTTTGCTTTGCCACCTA
>NW_017683887.1:5152-8091 GCF_001879085.1 Nicotiana attenuata
TGGAGGCAGGGATTCTTATGATAGGGGTCAGTCTTCCAGGCCCTTTCAGTCAGCCCTCCAGGCTTCGCAGGGTGCTCCAGGCGATCGTGGTTTTCGTGGACAACATTCTGATCAGCAGCCCATCAGTGCACAGCCTCTTCAGAGTTTTCGTGGAGGTCATTCGGGTCGTCAGGGCCAGTCTCATCGTACAGAGGGATGTTATGAGTGTGGCGAGTATGGTCACATCAGGAGAGCTTGCCCGAGATTGAGGGGTACACAGTCAGAGCAGCAAGGTCCTCGCCCCATGATTCAGGCACCAGGTGACCCACAGCCTGCCCAGCCAGCCAGGGGCAGGGGTAGGGATCATAGAGGTGGAGGTCGAGACCCTAGAGGTGGAGGCCGGACCTCCAGAGGTAGGGGTCAGCCGCCAGCCGATCGTCCCAGAGACATGGTTCAGGGAGGTGGAGCTGATCCCCGATTTTATGCTTTACCAGCTAGACCAGAGGCTGAGTCGTCAGATGCCGTTATTACAGGTACTATTCTGGTTTGCGATAGAGATGCGTCAGTGCTATTTGACCCTGGGTCTACATATTCATACGTGTCGTCTTATTTTGCACCCTGCCTGGCTATGTCTAGTTATGCTTTGGACGTTCCTGTTTATGTATCTACACCAGTGGGTGACTTTATAGTAGTCGACCAGGTGCATCGTTCCTGTGTGGTTGTGTTTGAGGGTCTAGAGACCCATGTTGATTTACTGCTTTTAGATATGGTGGATTTCGACGTTATATTGGGGATGGATTGGTTGTCCCCGTATCATGCTATCTTAGATTGTCACGCCAAGACCGTGACCTTGGCTTTGCCAGAGTTGCCCCGACTAGAGTGGAAAGGGACTTCGGGTCATGCCACTTGCAGTGTTATTACATATGTCAAGGCTCGACGCATGGTCGAGAAGGGGTGTTTAGCTTATCTGGCGTATGTTCGCGACTCCAGCGCAGAGGTTCCTTCTATTGACTCTGTTCCTATTGTTCGAGAGTTCCCCGAGGTTTTCCCTTCAGACCTGCCGGGCATGCCGCCCGACAGAGATATTGATTTCTGTATTGATCTGGCTCCGGGCACGCAGCCCATTTCTATTCCGCCGTATCGCATGGACCCGCCAGAGTTGAAGGAGTTAAAGGACCAGTTGCAGGAACTACTAGAGAAGGGTTTTATCAGGCCTAGTATTTCTCCTTGGGGTGCGCCGGTGTTATTTGTGAAGAAGAAGGATGGTTCGATGCGGATGTGTATTAATTACCGACAGTTGAACAAGGTGATGATAAAGAACAAGTATCCATTGCCGAGAATTGATGATTTGTTTTACCAGCTTCAAGGAGCAAAGGTGTTTTCAAAGATAGACTTGAGATCTGGCTATCATCAGCTGAAGATTAGGGCGTCTGATGTCCCTAAGACAGCGTTCCGCACTCGGTATGGGCACTATGAGTTATTAGTCATGTCATTTGGTTTGACCAATGCCCCAACAGCGTTTATGGAGTTGATGAGCCGAGTGTTCAGGCCATATCTAGACTTATTCGTGATAGTCTTCATTGATGACATCTTGGTGTACTCTCGCAGCCAAGAAGAGCACGAGCAGCACCTCAGAGTGGTTCTTCAGACTCTGAAAGATAGTCAATTATATGCTAAGTTTTCGAAGTGCGAGTTCTAGTTGAGTTCGGTTGCATTTCTGGGTCATATTGTATCAACAGAGGGTATTCAGGTGGACCCGAAGAAGATTGAGGCAGTCAAGAATTGGCCGCGACCAGCTTCAGCGACCGAGATTCGGAGTTTCTTGGGGTTAGCAGGTTATTATCGTCGGTTCGTGAAGGGATTTTCTTCTATTGCAGCCCCGATGACCAGATTGACCCAGAAGGGTGCCCAGTTCAGATGGTCAGATGAGTGTGAGGCGAGCTTCCAGAAGCTCAAGACAGCTCTGACCACGGCACCGGTGTTGGTTTTGCCCACGGGTTCAGGGCCTTACACGGTCTATTGCGATGCTTCCCGTATTGGACTTGGAGCAGTATTGATGCAGGATGGCAAGGTTATTGCTTATGCTTCGAGACAGTTGAAGATCTACGAGAAAAATTATCCGGTTCATGATCTGGAGTTGGCAGCGGTTGTTCATGCTTTAAAGATTTGGAGGCATTATCTATATGGTGTGACGTGTGAGGTGTACACGGATCACAAGAGCCTGCAGTATCGGTTCAAGCAGAAGGAGTTGAATGTGAGGCAGAGGAGATGGCTAGAGTTGTTGAAAGATTATGATGTTACTATCTTATATCACCCGGGTAAGGCCAATGTGGTGGCCGATGCATTGAGTAGGAAGTCTGCCAGCATGGGTAGTCTTGCTTATATCCCGGTTAGCCAGAGACTGCTTGCTTTAGATATTCAGGCGTTGGCCAATCGATTGGTGAGATTAGATATTTTTGAGCCTAGAAGAGTGTTGGCTTGCACGGTCGCTCGTTCTTCTCTATTGGAGCGTATCCGTGATCGGCAGTTTGATGATCCCCATTTGTGTGTCCTGAGAGACACGGTGCAGCGTGGAGGTGCCACGAATGTGACTTTAGATGATGATGGTGTTTTGAGATTGCAGGGTCGAGTTTGTGTACCCAATGTTGATGGGATTCGAGAGTTGATCTTAGCGGAGGCCCACAGTTCTCGGTATTCTATTCACCCGGGCGCCGCGAAGATGTATCAGGACTTGCGGCAGCATTATTGGTGGCGTAGGATGAAGAAGGATATTGTTGCGTATGTGGCTTGGTGTTTAAACTGTCAGCAGGTCAAGTATGAGCATCAGAGGCCTGGTGGTTTGTCTCAGAGGATTGAGCTTCCCGAGTGGAAGTGGGAGAGGATTACCATGGATTTCATTACTGGACTTCCGTTGACTCGGAAGAAGTTTGATGCTATTTGGGTCATTGTTGATAGGCTGA
>NW_017683888.1:0-568 GCF_001879085.1 Nicotiana attenuata
ATGGAATTTGCTTGGGGGGTGGTGGTGGTGGTGTCTGAGAGGTGGTTCCATAATATTGCTGGTGAGTAGGGAGAGCAGGATATGAGTTCACTGTGGGAGGATCTTGGTGTTGAGCTGGTGGTGGGAGGTAATTGGGATTGGCAGGATAGGCTGGTGGTGGATGTCCCTTCGACCAAGCCTGGTACATTTCGGCCATCTGCTGCTTTAATTTATACATCTCCTCCCTCATTGTATTCACGTCCATTGCCTCCTCCTCTCTGGATGGGTCAACAATGCTTGCATCTAGATCTTGATTGGTCATTTTTGACTTGTCCTTGGAGCGAGTATTGTAAGGGTGGGTTGCCAGAATGCCAGTCAGCTTAACACCTACCTGGACTCATCAACAACAACTTGTTAGCGGTTAGGGCATTAACAAATAGATAACCGCACATTGATGGGTGGATGCACCTAAGCAGTCAAATGTTGCTATTATGTCGCTGTTCAATCACATGCGTCATCCCGGCTTTCCATTTCTTTCTCTTGCCAATTAGTTCCTACTCTTATCTTTCCCTTTTCACTTTGTTTTTCC
>NW_017683888.1:5285-8089 GCF_001879085.1 Nicotiana attenuata
AGTCCAGTTATACAAAGCTGGCATAGATTTACATAATATCAATGAATGAAACGTGCGCAAGTCATGAGCAAGGCTAAATCAGAACTAGGCTTTGATTCTTCATACAAATTTACTTCTGCACATTTTCAGCTTACAGTCAATCAAGGACGCAATTGTGTACCTGGATGTCGAAATATAGTAAGAAGAAGAAGAGTATCAGCAGCAGCAACAAGCAAAGATCAAATAACAGCCCAGAAAAATGAGATCAATGATCCATGAGGAGTCACAGCAAAATAAAAATCAGGAAATCAGTTGTAGATGACATGGAGAGACCACAGATACTTGAAATTGAGCCCCAAAAACTCCAGAAAACCAATCAACACAGATAACCCTCAACAAACAGAAGCAAACCACCAAACTTGACTAAACCACAAATCTGACTTGAAAACACCAAAACACTTCTGGAATTGTTAATAGACTAACTGAAAAGTGAAATCAGCATAAAACTCCTAATGGAACAGTGATATTTTTTTTTGGATTTTTCTCTTAGATTCTCTATTGTTTTGGGTTTTTGAAGGTTTGGATTTCAGAACTGGATCTGAAATTAGAGAGATATCTTTTGGGGAAATTTTTGAGGCTCCAAAACTTGCTGCACAAGGCAAAAGAATGCCTATTTATAAGTGAACTTAGGGTGCAACTTCAGATTTTCACTTTTCCCTTTAGTCCCTATTTTAATTCTATTTTTACCCCCTTATTTTCTGACTTGCTACACAAGTAACTACCCTAAGTTTACTGAAACCTGCACTATAGTCCATCCTAGGAGGTTCTATACCCAATACAATTCCTATTCTACCCTCACTTCATTTCAACAATTACCAAATCTGATTAAACTACCCTTTCTCAGTGCCCAAACTACCCTTCAACTATACTGAAATTACTAACCTTAGCTAACATCTACCAGCTATAATCAAGTTAACCCAAAGTGAACTCAATGACTAATTAAGACTAATCAATGAAACTCAAACTATATCGCTTGACAGACAATCAGAATTAAACTAATTAACAATCCACATTTATTCAGTTCAAAAGATAATACTCAACACTGATTTGAAACCGGAATTTAGACAAAAAATACAAAAATCAAAATCATCAACTACACCAATAACTGGAATCAATTTGAATTAAACTAACATTTAACACTTAACTCACAATTGAATACTAAACTAAATAGAATGAGCATCATATCAGAACTAAACAATTAATGGAAATCGACTTGAATATTAACCTCGATATTTGCTACTTAAAGAAACCGATTATTGTTAACTAAACTACTAATTAGAATCATTCAACTATTAAAACTACATCTAATAAAGCATGAATCGAATTAATAAAAACCAAAAAAAAAATTACAAAAAAAAAAGATAAGAGGAAAACTTACCTGATTCCAAACTTCTCATGACCAAACTATCAACAAGGATTCTGACCCTTGAAGTTCCACTCTAAAGACTCGATGCTCAAAACCCTAGATTTAAAATCGGGGTGATTCTACTCAGATTCGAAGGGATTTGGTTAGGGATTAGCGATGAGGGAGGTCAGGGGAGTATATGGTATGAATTTGGGGCCCTTTGGAAGAAGTAAGGTTTTGGCCGAAAAATTTAAATTCCATATTCGAGCGGTTCCGGCCAGATTCGAAGGAAACCAAGGGCAGGGTTGTAAAGAGGGGAGCGAGGAGAACCGGTGGTGTAATTTTGGTTGCATTTGGGACTGGTAGTGTCATGGCCGGAAAATGTTCCGGCGAAGATTCGAAGGGCTAGGCTAGGTTTTGAAGGGAGCTGTTTGCAGATTCGAGGTGAGGGAGAAGAGAGGATCACGGGGTGTTAATTTGGGGTCATTTGGAGCAACGCCGCCGGCGACGGCGATTTCCGGCCGGCGGCGCTAGGGCGGAGGACGGCGGAGGGAGGCGGGGCAGAGACCTAATTACACTATTTAACTCCTAAAATTACTTAAAACTCTATTTAAAGAAATGCAATAATTAACAATGCAAAGAACTATTTTCTTGCAATTTTATTTACATTTTATTCTAAAACTAATTAATACTAAAATTGTGAAATTAAATCCCTAAATGCCAATGCATATTTTTTGTATTTTCATATGGATTAAAATGCACAAATAAAAATGCAACAATTACCGAAGAATGCCATAAATTTCACAAAAATTTATAAAATACTAGGAAAATTGTTTTGTTTGAAATTTTGGAAATTATTGCTTAGGGCAAAAATCACGTGCTCACAGCTGCCCCTCTTTGCCCGGAAACACAAAGAGTTTCCGTGCAAAGACAAGTGAGCGGAAATGAGCGATTTTTGCCCGTTCGCATATTCCGTGTGAAGCATTTTTTAAAAAGATTTGACCGCACCCTGCTTCAAAGGTTGCCTACATATCCTGGGCTAAACAGGAATCAGGTCAGTGTAGTTCGGGAAGGTTTGGTAGCTGGGACTACCAGGAGCTGTGATTTCACTGCTGTTGTTGCTGCTACTGCTCGCTGACCTCCTTATTACACCGTGTCAAAATAAAAAGAAGCTAGCCTAAGCTATGAGTTACAAAAGGTCCTATCTATGTCTTCAAACTTGCTCTTGTGTTGCCTTGAACTTGTATTCTTCCGGTGGAATCCTTGTTGTCGCCTTGCATTATGATCGGAGAAGTTTTGCCATTCTTCCGAGTGATGCTTGACTGCTGAAATTTGAAATATATGCCTCTATTCTCCAGGCGGGCTCCTGATTGCTGACGCTTGAAAAGTATTCCCTTGTTCTCCAGGTGGGCTCCTGACT
>NW_017683889.1:0-7145 GCF_001879085.1 Nicotiana attenuata
AATGAGCACGAAATCCCAGATTCGGCATGGTTACCAACATCCACCCAAGACTGCTAAACTGGTGGAAAGATCTTCATTCCAGTGACCAGACTCTTGTTCGAAAATATCTTGGGAATCTACCCTCCCTCCTGGAAATCCAACTCAACAACAAGATCATAGAAGCTGCTACTCTCTTTTGGGATTGTGAAAGGTCCATTTTCCACTTCGGGGAAATTGAGATGACACCCTTGCTAGAAGAAATAGGAGGATTAGCCGGCTTGGTATGGGAGACTCCAGGTTTATTGATGCCTGAGAACCGCAAGGGCAGGGGTTTCCTCAAAATGATGGGTCTGAAGAAGAATCCAGAACTAACATGCCTCAAAGAATCCTATATCCCCTTTGACTATTTGTACGAGAGGTACGGTCACAGCAAGTCCTACCGTACCTATCCTGATGAGTTTGCCATCACCTCATTAGGACATATTCATAGAAGGGTCTTTGTATTCATGTTCTGCTTTCTGGGGTTGATTGTGTTTCCAATGAAGAAGGCAAGAATCCACACCCGACTAGCCATGGTTACTAAAACCTTAATGGAAGGAATTGGAGGGAAACCATTTAGCATCGTGCCCATGATCGTCGTAGAAATATAACGAGCCCTTGAGAAATGTCAACGAGGAGCTAGTCACTTTGAGGGTTGCAATTTACTACTTGAGATGTGGCTCATGGAGCATCTACTAAAGGGTGAATACCGATAAGAGATCCAACGAAGGGACTGGGACGATCATATCGCTTTCCATCACCCAAAGCGAATGAATTATATCCCTGATATGTTTGCTCAGCCAGAGGATGCCAAAGGATGGTTCAAGCTATTTGATAATCTGACCGAGGAGCAAGTACAATGGATGTTCGAATGGTTTCCAACTGAAGAATTCATTGCCCGATCCCGAGACGCAACTTTTCTGATATTAATCGGTCTGAGAGGAACGTACCCTTAAGTCCCTCTCCGAGTTATGAGGCAAGCTGGTAAGAAGCAGGTTGTACCCAGGGTCGACAAGATGAGTCATTTCTGGGCTGACTTCCAGGTTGACGATAGTCCTTACAAGTGCCAAGCTCAGCATATGTGGCACTGCAAGATCGTCATGGGAAGGGATACCATCGAACCAGATCAATACCATGCCGGTTGTACTCCTTACTATTCAGGCTGGTTGGAGGGTAATCATAATGGTCTGGGCCAGCCCGGTTATGTTCGAGGTCACAGGATCATAGATGAAAAGGCCGTGGCACAGGTCAAATACAACCAACTACGCAAGAGGATCCGAGAATACGAAAGCGAGCACCGTGAGATACATGAAGCCAATCAGAAACTAATTGAGGAGTGGAAGGATATGGGTGTCAGTGCCAATAAGCGACTGGGATGTTTAGAGCGAGGTATAGTGGAGTTGGAGAGGAAAATTCTTAAGAGGGTCGAAGACTGCCGAAATGCTGAAGGAAACGAGGGCGGATATCTAGCCAGAGCCTACCTACTGCTGGGACTGCGCGAGTTAGGGAAGTTGTTCGATGGAGCCAGGGATGCCGAATCTGGGGAAGGTCCTTCTGGGACCAAATAGATAGGAGTTTTCATTTTGCTTTATAAAATGTAATAAGGCCAATGGCCGCTAGTGACTTTTATTTCCTGTTATTTAGTGCCGATTCGGAATTCGCCTGCTTTGTATCAATAAAATGAGGCATTTAGCATTCTACCTTCTCCAAATCAACTTGTCCCTAGGCCTACCTCGGGCACAAAGAGGTCCCAAAATTAGGACACGCTTTACATTCTACACTATGTGTTTAAATGTTGCAACATTTTTTCTTTCATGATCCTTACTAACTTGTTACCTTTTGTTTTTGCTTTTGTTTATTCCCTTCCCCCAAAGGTTAGTTCATGAACTCTGGCAACATCATCCTATTTCACGAGATCCAGGGGCCCTCCAACCACTCCTCCTCCTAGTCCTGTCAAAAACAAGAACAAAGGGAGGATGGAAGATTTGAAGAACGCCAGAAAGGAGAAATCAACTGAATGGGTAGAGGTCACTCGCGGTTATGGTACTTTGGTTCCCAAGGAGAATGCCTCCCAACTAGAGCAAAAGCTGCTGAAATTTCAGGAAGAACTTGATCAAGTCCGGAATTTGGCAAATCTGTCATTTTCCCTCACTACTTCAGACATCAATTTCCCAAGTGCTCAGAATCCCGCACCTCCACAGAGTCTCCCAAAGCAACAGAACCACACCGCTCATCATCACCACTGCAACACCTGCCATACTTCCAACAATACCCCGTTGCTCATCCCAGAACCACAAAACTCCACAAATGATCACTGCCACACCCACCACAACACCCCCATCTATGTGGAGACTGTGCCGCACTCCACCCCACCCATCTCAAAGACATCTAAGCCTGATGATAAAGATTCTCTTATCAAGAACTTGGCCGAAGAGCTTAAAAAGTTGACTAGCAGAATTCAGGGCGTTGAAGGGAGTAAGGGAATTGAAGGGATGAACTATGAAGATCTTTGCATATAGCCCGATGTCGAACTGCTCGAGGGGTACAAACCTCCCAAGTTCGAGATGTTTGATGGTACAGGGGATCCGAGGGTCCACTTGAGAACATACTGTGACAAGTTGGTCGGAGTGGGAAAAGACGAGAAAATCCGCATGAAGCTTTTCATGAGGAGCCTGAAGGAAGATGCTTTATCTTGGTACATTAGCCAAGATCCAAAGAAGTGGCCGAACTGGGTAAGCATGGCGTTCGACTTTATGGACAGGTTCAGGTTCAACACAGAGAATGCGCTGGATGTGTTCTATAATCAAAATCTAAAGAAGAAGCCCATAGAAACATTCCGCAAGTATGCTACTCGCTGGAGGTCCGAAGCTGCTAAGGTTAGACCTGCCTTGGAAGAAGAACAAATGAACAAATTCTTTGTTCGGGCTCAAGACCCACAATATTATGAGAGGCTGATGATGATCGAGGGCCACAAATTTTCTGACATTATCAAGCTAGCGGAAAGGATCGAAGAGGGCATCAAAAGCGGAGTGGTTACTAATTTCGAGGCTTTACAAGCTACAAACAAGGCCTTACAGTCAGGCAGTGTGTCCAAGAAAAAGGGCGTATGAGCCGTAATGGTGGCACAGAGAACCAAATCTCCCGTCAAATACCAAACCTACCCAATGCCTCCACTCACATATCAGCCTACTCCAAACTACCAAGCACCCTCACCCTATTACCAAGCTCCACCACTCACCTACCAATCACCTCCCACATATCAGCCCATTTTACCCAAAGAAGCCAATAGTCACCCTTAATCCGATTGTAGTCCAGATTCAGCCCTCTGGGGACGCCGAGATAAATATGTCCATGCCACTTGAGTTTGATGCATCATCATCTGCAAAGACGCCAGCACCAATTGAGGTCGAATTCGTGTCTCCAGTAAAGGCACCTACACCATTTGAAGTTGCAGTTTTACCACCCAAGGTACAGGCTCCGTTCGGGGTAAAGATAACCACGCCAATTCCAGTGGCAATGTTAGCCATAACACCGTTCCATACAAAGGCTATACCATGGGACTACACAGCCGAGGCAAGAAGGAAAGGAAAAGTTATGTTCGGGGAAGCTATTGGGGAACAGGGTATGATGAGAACCGGTAGAGTTTATACCCCGGAACATTTGGCTGAGTCAAGCAAGCTGGC
Source organism: Nicotiana attenuata (assembly GCF_001879085.1). Taxonomy (NCBI): domain Eukaryota; kingdom Viridiplantae; phylum Streptophyta; class Magnoliopsida; order Solanales; family Solanaceae; genus Nicotiana; species Nicotiana attenuata. Next base: position 3,702 of record NW_017683889.1, read on the forward strand.
CTCTAGTCGGCCAACCATTACCGAGATCGGGCCCGACGATCTCTGGAGAAAGATACAGGCCAAGGAATACTCGATCGTTGATCAGCTGAACAAAACACCGGCGCAAATTTCCATCCTTGCTTTGCTACAGAACTCTGATGTGCATAAAAATGCCCTATTGAGGGTATTGAGTGAGGCGTATGTACCGAGCAACATCACCGGCGGGGAGATGGCTAACATGGTAGGCTAGGTATTGGGAAGTCACAAGATCACTTTCCATGAAGATGAGCTCCCACCAGAAGGGTTGAGTCATAACAAGGCGTTGCACATCGCCGTGCAATGCAAAGATTATTTTGTCACCAGAGTCTTGATTGATGGGGGATCCAGCCTCAACATTTGTCCGTTGGTAACACTCAGGACGTTGGGTAAGGGACTGCACGAGATCAAGGATGGGGCCATCAACGTCAAAGCTTTCAACGGTTCCCAAAGGTCCACCATTGGGGAAATTAGCCTATGTTTACAAATGTGGCCTACTTGGTTTGATGTTGACTTTCAAGTGATAGACGTGTCGGCATCTTACAATCTGCTGTTAGGATGACCCTGGATTCATAATGCTGGGGCCGTAGCGTCAACACTACATCAGGCGGTGAAGTTTGAGTGGAATCACCAGGAGGTAATCATCTACGGTGACGGTAGTAATCCCATATACAGTCGCCAAACCATCCCAGCAATCGGAGGCAGAAGAAAGATAGGCGGGGAGGATGACTGTGACATGCAATGAGACAACGCGACAAACGGATATAGATTCAGAGGAATATGACATACCGGAAGAGATTGTCAAGGAAGTTGAGAATTTTGAAAACAGACCAAAGTCCAACCTGGACGAGACTGAGATTGTTAACCTGGGAGGCGAAGAGAATGTCAAAGAAACACGAATCAGCGTTCACTTATCACCGTCAGAAAAGGAAGAGTACATAGAATTTCTAAGAGAATATGAGGACATATTTGCCTGGTCGTATGATGACATGACTGGTCTGAGTACATCTATTGTGGCACACAAACTGCCAACTAATCCGACATGTCCGCCGGTAAAGCAGAAGCTCAGGAAGTTCAAGCCTGACATGAGTTTGAAAATCAAGGAAGAAGTCACTAAACAAGTCAAATCTAAAGTTCTCAGGGTAGTTGAGTACCCGAAATGGTTAGCCAACATTGTGCCAGTGCCAAAGAAGGACGGAAAGGTTAGAGTCTGTGTCGACTACCGGGATCTCAACCGGGCCAGTCCGAAAGACGATTTCCCCTTGCCAAACATACACATCCTGATCGACAACTGCGCCAAGCATGAGCTACAGTCATTTGTGGATTGTTTTGCTGGTTATCATCAGATCTGGATGGACGAGGAAGATCCTGAGGAAACGACTTTCATTACGCCGTGGGGAATGTACTACTACAAGATGATGCCGTTTGGGTTAAAGAATGCAGTGGCCACCTACATGAGGACCATGACCACCATTTTTCATGATATGATACACAAGGAGATCGAGGTGTACGTAGATGACGTTATCATCAAGTCCAAAAAGGCCACTGATCACATGGAAGATTTGAGAAAGTTCTTCAACATATTGCGGAGATACAACCTAAAGCTGAATCCCGCAAAGTGTGCATTTGGGGTTCCCGCTGGAAAATTACTTGGGTTTATTGTGAGCCGTCGGGGAATAGAACTAGATCCATCAAAGGTCAAGGCCATTCAGGAATTGCCACCACCAGAGAACAAAAAAGACGTGATGAGTTTCTTAGGAAGACTCAACTACATCAGCCGGTTCATAGCACAGTCTACAGTTATCAGTGAGCCAATTTTTAAGATGTTGAAGAAGGACGTCGCCACCAAGTGGACTGATGAATGCCAGAAAGCTTTCGACAGAATTAAGGAATACCTGTCCACACCACCGATTTTAGTCTCGCCTGAGCCAGGTAAACCTCTACTACTCTACATCGCAGTGCTAGATGGTGCCTTCGGTTGCGTCCTGGGGAAACATGATGAAACGGGGAGGAAAGAGCAGGCCATTTACTATCTCAACAAGAAGTTCACTCCGTACGAGGCCCAGTATTCTTTTTTAGAACGCACCTGCTGTGCTCTGACTTGGGTAGTCCAGAAGTTGAGGCATTACTTCTGTGCCTATACTACATATCTTATATCAAAGATGGATCCGCTATAGTACATCTTTTAGAAGCCCATGCCCACTGGCAAGCTAGCCAAGTGGCAAATCCTGTTGAGTGAATTTGACATTGTTTACGTGACTCATAAAGCAATCAAGGGATAGGCACTAGCAGATCATCTTGCCGAAAATCCCGTGGGTGGAGAATACGACCCCTAAAGACGTATTTTCCTGATGAAGAGGTATCATTCATAGGAGAGGACATTGCAGAAGCCTATGATGGGTGAAGAATGTTTTTCGACGGAGTAATAAATTTCAAAGGAGTTGGCATAGGAGCGGTCCTAGTATCAGAAACCGGTCAGCACTACCCAGTGTCAGCTAAGCGTAGGTTCCCCTTCACCAACAATATGGCCGAGTATGAAGCATGCATCCTAGGGCTCAAAATGGCCATTGACATGAACGTTCAGGAATTGTTAGTAATTGGGATTCAGACTTACTCATACATTAGGTCCGAGAGGAATGGGCAACCAAGAACTCTAAGATACTCCCGTATCTACATCACGTGCAAGAACTGAAGAAGAGGTTCATAAAGACGAAATTCCGACATGTTCCCAGAATCCAGAATGAATTCGCCGATGCACTGGCCACCCTGTCATCCATGATACAACATCCAGACAAAAATATCATTGATCCCATTCCAGTAAAGATCCATGATCAGCCAGATTATTGTACCCATGTTGAAGAAGAAGCAGATGGAAAACCTTGGTTTCATGATATCAAGGAATATTTGGCAAAGGGAGAGTACCCAGAACTTGCAAATCCTATTCAGAAGCGCACACTTCCGAGGTTATCCAACAATTTCTTTCACAGTGGAGGAATCCTGTATAGGAGGACTCCTGATTTGGGACTACTCAGGTCTGTCGACGCAAAGGAAGCATCCAAGCTGCTAGAAGAAATCCATGCTGGGACCTGTGGTCCGCATATGAACGGCTTTGTTTTAGCCAAGAAAATACTCCGGGCTGGTTATTTTTGGATGACTATGGAGACAGACTACATCCAGTATGTCCGGAGATGCCACCGCTGTCAGACACATGTAGACATGATAAAGGTGCCTCTCAATGAGCTTAATGCAACAAGCTCACCATGGCCTTTCGCCTCCTAGGGAATGGATGTCATTGAACCAATCGAGCCTGCCGCCTCCAACGGGCACAGATTCATCCTAGTGGCAATTGACTATTTCACCAAATGGGTCGAAGCAACATCTTACAGAGCAGTAACTAAGAAGGTCGTGGTAGACTTTGTCCGCGACCGC
>NW_017683889.1:7339-8089 GCF_001879085.1 Nicotiana attenuata
AACTACGTTATCAGCACGAGACTACTAACATTAGAGTTAGAAGGTTTTGGGATGGAGCATAATGATTGTCTAATTGTTCCATGATCTTCCTTCATGTATTAAATTCTTGGATTTTAAGGTAAGTTATTTTTACTTTATTTTTTCTCTTTTAGATTCTTGACATTCTATAATTTGATTTTAAATACGAGCAAAGACAATAAATTTTGATTATAACTCTAATGGAGTTAGTAAGAAATTATAACCACCCAGAGTGGTAAAATAGTTATCCCTTGCCATGATTGTGGGCAAAGAATTGAAAAACCCGTCCCATTGAATTTGCTCCATTCTCATTCCCTTAAGAGAATGTGATAGCAATATGTGATAAGTCTGAAAGAAGACAAAATTATTACCATGAAGGTATCAATGGATGTGGACGTGGGAATAGACGAAATTATAATCGTCATCATTGTGATAATGAGAATAATAAGGATTCTCAAAATAATCCTTCACTCTCTGAAAGTAATATTTGTCATCGATTTGACATGAGATTTTATAAAGCACATATAGATGATTATGGTCCATTCATGATGTGAATGTGACAACATCTGATTTATGAATACATATTCATTCTTCAAAGAATATGAACGTGCTAGTGGTAGTGAATATACCGCACTCACCTCTAAAAGGAGGTTTGAGATGATATAAGAAAATAATGTCATTATTATGGCATAGAATGGTCATTGGTCACGTACCTATTAGTACGCCAAAATA
>NW_017683890.1:0-4545 GCF_001879085.1 Nicotiana attenuata
ATATGTAAGTTGGAACTAAGAATGGAAGGTGCATGTTTATTGAATATCCAAAAATAAGGCAAACTGACGTTCAAGAACATCAAAACCCACAAGTCAGAATTGACGTTCCATTGCATTTGAGTAGTGAGAGAACGTTAATAGACATAATATGCCTTTATCGAGTGGGAGTGATGTTTGAATAGTGAACACTATAGTAAGAAGTCACTAATATTTCAATGCCGTAAGGTAATGAAGGTAATATTAGTAGTACTTCGTTGTAATGGGAGAATGCTAAAGAAAATCATAGTTCGGTGTACACTCTTGGGATAGTTTCAGTAACAGGATCCCTGAAGAGTTCAATGCCAAACTAGATGGTTACGACAAAGCACTACTGGACAAATACTGCATCAGAAATAACTTGGCAAGATTCTTTAACAAAACCTTATTTGGTGAAGATGTTTAATAGTCATGTAAAAGAATGCCTGAGAAAGTTCTAGATGCATGGTTATGAGTCTAAGTGGGAGATTGTTGGGGCATATACTATTAACCATGCATTTAGATATAGTATATTCTGACAATTGTCATGGTTAAAAGTCTAAGTGGGAGATTGTTGGGATATATACTATTAACCATGGATTTGGTTTAGATATAGTATTTATTATGATAATATTGTTCATTCAATTTTAATAAAGTTTTAATAGATCATATATTAGTCGGTGTCCTTTGCTTATATAGTAGATGATTTAGTGTATAGAGTTTAGCTTATACACGGAAGATTAAATCATCGGTTCTTATAAGTATAAAGTTTGAGTTCACAATCTAATGATGGAATTGGACAAACCATCAGGAATGATTGTAGCACAAGATTAAATATAATTTATCTTGATTATGGGAATGGTTTAATTCCAACTTCTTGTGCTAGTACATTTTGTATATATTGAACGGACCAAGTAGAGATAAGTATTTTATACTGACTTAATAAAATAAACTCTCTAGCCATTAAATGTACTTATACTCTTAATCTTGATATAATTATTATTAGCTGTGTATATTATTATTGTTTTGATTTATTAAAAGGCGAGATTCTTTCGCGGGTCAATATTCCTGGTAAATTGGATAATAATAATGTACATTGGCGAAGTAATAGTTAGTTGATGGAATCCATGTCTCGGTTTAGAGATTGATGATACACCTTTATGAAAGCTCATAAGTTTTCATGTGTAAACCCGGCCGGTGGATTTTGTATCCGACACATGAAATAAGTTAAACGAAAGTCTAAAGGAAATAATCAATAAATTAAATCGTCAGTAATTTAATTTGATTGATTAGTATCTGAATCTTAACATGGGGAGTTAAATAAGATTTAATGGGTGAATTTTGGAATTGAACAGAGGAGTGCAATTACGAATTTTTAGTGAAATAATTCGTAATTTATTATGGTAGTATTAATTCGGATATTTCGAATTAAGTCCATAATTGCTAAAATAACCATTCATGAGCAGAAGCTTCTATGACTATAATATTATCATATACATAAAAGAAGAAGACAATAATTTTCAAAACAATTAAACCACCAAGTCAATATTCAAAGCCGTGCTAACGCGGTTAGTACACTATAGTCTTGTACCTTTATTTTTCTTTCTATATAGTCATAAACCAAGACTTACTGCTTTTATATTCTTTCATATCATAGCAAAATTATCATAATCAATCTTCCAAATTTTCCCAAAAATGTCTCCACCTCAATCTCCAAATTCCACCATGACTGAATCTAGAGATCAAGTTCGTCCTTTGGCACCTGCATCTCACCGTATACACGTAGAAAACGGCGAACAAGGCATTAATTCCACGTTCATGTCCAGCATGGAGTTATCCAAAAAACGACGTCGTAAAAGGTGCATTAATTGCTGCAGTTGTGTGAGTTCAAACATNCATAATTCTTGCATTCACCGTTTTTAAAGCAAAAGATCCTACTATAAGGATGAATTCAATCAAATTCACAGGCTTGAGTTCTCTTACTAGTAGTTCAAACCTTCAAACAAACGTCAACATAACAGTCTCTGCAGATCTTTCTATTAAAAACCCTAATGCGGTCTCGTTGAAGTTTAGCAGCGCAACCACTAGTTTGATGTACGATGATAGAGTCATCGCAGAAACGTTTACGCCACCGGGCAATGCTAAGGCCCGACGGACTTTTCAAATGACCGTGAACGTCACGGTCATGGTTGAAAAATTAGTGGGAATTCCGCGACTAGCGAGTGATTTGGTGGCAAGAGAATTGCCTTTGAGTATGTCAACAAGTATTAAGGGAAGAGTCAAGATTTTGGTGATTAAAAAGAGTGTTGGCATAAGAATGAATTGTAGTATGGTAGTTGATTTACAAACGCAAGAAGTTAAGAATATGGATTGCAAAAGAAAAGTTTCTCTATAGTTTTGAAAAGATGTGATCTTTTCCCCCTTTTAAACATATACACTATATATTACTGTTTACCCTGGAATCCGGATAACAATTGAATTTATATGGGGTTTTAAGGATCCGTGAACTAAAAGATACAAAAGGTTTGGATTGAGGAAAATAAAAGATAAAGACTCAACAATTGCTGCTAAAGTAAATAATCGCAGAATATAATATTGCTTAGAACAATTGTGCTTGATAGCGTACAAGAATTGAGAGAGATGGTACCGTAGTGTAATGGTTTCCGATCCCCTCTTTATGGGGTCTTCTCCCCTTTTATACATTCTGATTAAGGGTAAAAATAAGGTAGGTAAATTAATTACATCGTGGATCCCTGTAATTACGCCTTAATGGCCTGAAGTGGTTGAGAAAATCACGTTTGGGCGAGATATCCGGCGACGCTTGGTTATCCGTTACGAGTCCGGCTTCCGACCTTGTGTGTTTCTCCATCCGGTGGTGACTCATATCGAGCTCTGCAACGGTCTCGAAATGACTCGACCTCGGTTGTTGACGTGGCCGTCGTTCTACCTTGCATCCAGGTCGGGTCCGATGGCCCCGACTTGCCCCGGACCGGACCCAACCCGGTCGGGCTCAAGCAAAAAGGGTATCACCCAATACAGATAGTCCCCTCGTTTATTAGAGAGTAATGATAATAAACGATATGATCGGTGACGTGATGCCGTGACGTATGGCCATACGCCAGCTGAAAAAACCATCGAGTGCTCTGACCACGTCTGCTGCAGGCATTTAATGCTTCTCTTAATTATCTGTCGCTTCGTGTCTGTAACTTCGCGATTCGTGCCGCCGCCTCATGGGAAAAGTATAAACGACCCTTCCAGGTTCAACATTTCTTATCTTTCTCAAATTTTGCGTTGGTTGTATTTTCTTTTCGTCTCTTCGTAAAGCTTCAAGAAATGGCGAAAACTTCACAAAGTGTTCCTTCTAGACCAAGCTCGTCTGCGAGCCCCGCTCGAGTCCTTGAAATTGAGCTATGGACCAATCGATTTCAGGAAGCTGAGGCTAAAGTTTCCCAAGCCGAGGAGACTGCCAACGATCTGGTGGCCCAATATAAGGCCGATGCTGATGCGGCCAACCAGCAGTCAAGAATGTTAGCCGAATATGCGAAGTGTCAGGCCCGGCTTGAAGTTCTTACCGAACTCCAACGTCGCGGTTTCGATCTTGCATCGGACGTCACCAAAGCTGCCGAAGCTGAGGACGCTTCGAGAAGGGCGACGTTCCCCGAAGAATTCGAGGATGGCTCTGATTGACTCCGGGAATAGGCTAGGCTTTGTTTTGTTTTCCCCTCTTATGTAATTGCTCCGGTAGCGAGCTTTTTTATGAAACATTGCCCTTTGCCATCTATTGCTCCTTTTTCAATCTTGTTATTACTTTGCCTTTTATCTTTTTGGAACGATGGTAGTCCTTTATGTTTTTCGAAGTAGTCTCCGAGTGAATGTATTCGAACTCAGGTGAACTTCGACCTTTGGGTTTTCTCAAGGCAGTCCCCGAGTGAGTTGATTCGAGCTCGGGTAAAAAATCAAACCTTACGTTTTTCAATATAGTCCTCGAACGAGTTTATTCGAGCCCGGGTGAAGTCTAACCCTTAGGTTTTTTCGAAGGAGTCCCCGAGTGAGTTTGGTCGAGCTCGAGTGTAGTTCAAACCTTAGTCCCCAAGTGAGTGTATTCGAACTCGGGCAAAATTCAAACCTTAGATTTTCACAAGACAGTCCCCGAGTGAGTGGAATCGAACTCGGGCAGAAAATCCAAACCTCAGGGTTTTACAAGACAGTCCCCGAGTGAGTGGAATCGAACTCGGGCAGAAAATCCAAACCTCAGGGTTTTACAAGACAGTCCCCGAGTGAGTGCATTTGAACTCGGGGAAGATTCAACCCTTAGGTCTTTTCAAGGTAGTCCCCGAGTGAGTGTATTCGAACTCGGGGAAGATTCAAACCTTAGGTTTTTACAAGATAGTCCCCGAGTGAGTGGATTCGAACTCGGGCACAATTTGACCTTTAGGTTTTGTATCGATTTTACGCCTTTTTCTTAAGGTCTTACAAATTCGAGTATACTTCGCCATTAGTGAAGTCGATGATGAGGCCGGTATTACCTCT
>NW_017683890.1:7340-8086 GCF_001879085.1 Nicotiana attenuata
TGTACCACCTTTTCGGACTCGAGCTCGTCGTCCTCGACTGTCGAGCCCAGATTGGCGAGGGCATCGGCCTCGCTGTTTTGATCTCGGGGTACGTGTTGGAGAGTCCATTCTTTGAATTTGTGCAAGGTGTTTTGGAGTTTGTCGACATACCTTTGCATCCGGCTCTCCCTGGCCTCGAACGTTTTGTTCGTCTGATTTACCCCAAGAAGAGAATCGCACTTGGCTTCGATCACTTCGGCGCCGAGGCTCCTGGCTAATTCTAAACCTGCAATCATAGCCTCATACTCGGCTTCATTGTTAGTCAACCTCCTCGTCCGTATAGACTGCCTAATGACGTCCCCGGTAGGAGGTTTTAGTATGATCCCCAATCCCGACCCCTTTACGTTCGAAGCTCCGTCCGTGAACAATGTCCATACTCCGGACGGAGTCCCCGAGCTCAGCAGGAGCTCTTTTTCGACCAGGGGAATAAGGGTCGGTGTGAAGTCGGCGATAAAATCAGCCAATACTTGCGACTTAATCGAGGTTCGAGGTCGATATTGGATATCGTACTCGCTAACCTCTATGGCCCACTTGGCCAGCCGGCCGGACAATTCGGGCTTATGCATGACATTTCTTAATGGGTATGTAGTTACAACATGTATGGGGTGACTTTGGAAGTATGGCTTCAATTTTCTTGAGGCACTAATTAGGGCTAATGCCAATTTTTCTAGGTGAGGATACTTCGTTTCCGCTTCCCCTAGTGTCCT
>NW_017683891.1:0-8086 GCF_001879085.1 Nicotiana attenuata
ATCCATACACCTGACATCTGTCTACAAGCCTCTAAGAGTACATAAAATCATAAAGGTCGGGACAGGGCCCCGCCATACCAATCAATACATATCCAAAGCATACTGACCAAATAGGCAACTCCGAAGCAAGTGGAGTACACCAACACCTTCGCTGAGCTGATAGCCTACTAGGAGGAATGTCAACCTGTCTATCGGGACCTGCGGGCATGAAACGCAGCGTCCCCAGGCAAAAGGGACGTCAGTACGAATAAAGTACCGAGTATGTAAGGCAGGAAAGCATAAATAAGAACAGTAATGTAAAGAGAGATAGAGGAGATACAACCTGTAACATCTGAGTGCCTCTGGGGGCTACTGACATGAAATACATAATACATATATATACATAAACTTTTAAAAACATACGCCTCTGTGGGCATCATCATCATCATATCATACCCGGCCTCAAAGAGGACTCGGTAAAAATGTACCCGGCCACGTGGAGCTCGGTAAACCCAACTGATCAGTGGTTGCACAATAGGTGCCATACCCGGCCGACTATAGCGCGGCTCGGTAGAGTAAAATAGATACATATATAATGCATGCTAGACTCATGGAATCACGTTCTAAACCTTTTGGAGTGACGTAAAGTCATTGCACCATTGATTAACATTATGGACATCATACCATCAATATGAACTTCACTAGGACTCAAGGATCATACATACTTTCTTGGAATAACTTTGTAAGGAAAGAACAACATGGACAACCTTAGTTGCTAGGAGTAGATTCATTATGAAATAGCGTATCGTTTACGTTCGTTTCACTATAGATCATGCCAAAAGAATGAAGGAAGAGCCTTAACATACCTTGTATATTCTTCCCAACCTCAAGCTATGCAATTTCACGGCTCCTTAGTCTACAATAAGAGAAATGACACTCTCGTTATCGTTTAAGCGTCGTAACTATTATGTATCGACCACAACCTATTTTACAATAAAACTGACAGCACCTCCCCTATATATATGACTTCACACTAGTCAAAACAATCACAAACAGCCCAACATACCCCTATCACTTCATACACAACACGACAACCATAATAGTGTCAAACAATCCGAAAATGTTATGATGAACGACCAACAAACAACCTTGCCATTATGTGGTGTTTCTCCACATCCTTCCTCCTTTCAACTCCATCAAAACAGCAGTAAAAGAGACAACCCAATACCAACACGAAACAGCCCAAAAACAGAACCAGAAGTTCATCAACTCAAACATAATTTTTCGGTTTACTTAAACACGTTTCGACTTGTCTTTTCTTTCAAATTGAGAAATACAACCAAAAGTACATCATTACACCTCTTATACAATAAACCAGCCATGAATTTAACTTAAAAATAAGTTCACAACCAGCCAACCATTGCACAAGATCAAACAACATACCATTCTTCCGAAACTAGCTAGGTCTATTCTTTACGATCGAGTTACAACTCGCAAACGCATAGATAATGGAAGGAAAAGCATAAACATACCTTGTACTGAGTATCACCCACGAAACCTGGTCCTTTTTCATCAAAAATAAGTTCCTCAACACGGATAAAAGAAGGAGAAAGAGAAACTAGCATGCTGTCCGGACTTTTCAGCACTAGAATCGCGTCGTAACACCCGGAATACCCTAGGGTTTGTGCGGGATTTTTGGGGAGGAGTTGCAGAGGTTCAATTAGGTTTTCAAAGTCTGGAAGATGGGTGAAATAATTGAGTTCATAATCCTTTAAATTTCCCCTCTTGGCCCACTTTACGAGGTTTAATTGAGACCTCTCCTTTTGGCAAATAGGTGATGCACCTACTTGTCACCTACCAGTCTGCGCTGTCTCGCGAAAATGCAAATATCTCTCTACTCAAATATCGTATCAACAAACGGTTTATTGAATTAGAAACTAGACTCATAGATCTTTAATTTGATAGGTAGATCATCCCCTAATTCCAAGTATATTGGGAGAAAAACTCAGTTACATTTGACCTAATGTTCAGCACATTTATGAATGGAACTTGTGATGACCTTTTTCCAACTTTTGTTCCACGACTCGCTTGACTTCAAAAAATAACACCAACTATCGGACGACTAAAATAACTCATAATATAATCTCCTTATAATGTTAATAACCCTAGTATCACCCCAAAAGTACATGGTAAAACATTCCAACTTGTCGACTTTCGACAAAACTTATTTTCTTCAATTCGTTTAGCTTCTAAGCCTTCAAACCCTCTTGCTACTTGGTAGTAATGATCTTAAATATTTATAACCTCCACGTTAACATGATGAACTAACTTTGTAAGCTTTTAAAAGATGATTCCCTTTCTGAGCTTACATTAATTGACTTATGATGTACTCTTACGTACGAAAACACGGGGTGTAACATCATTCCCCCCTTTGGAACATTCGTCCTCGAATGTTGATTAATGCGCTTATCAGTCTCATAACCTGTAGCTCTTAAGAATTCTTTAATATTGTCCTTGACATCTAGGAAATTGTTCTATAAATAAATTCAAAGGCCAGGGTATTCCCACCTTTAGGCTTCTTTCTCATACCACGACATGTGGTCGGAATTTTTCCAACATCGTAATATTTGCTACCTTATGTCATGCAGTATGTACGACTGTGTCATTGTATGAGTGCCTAGCGACTCGTCTTCCCTTTTTCCTCCATCTTTTAGCCAATCTCTAAGCCTCACTTTATGAACATATACAGAATTATGACAAGCTGTCCCTCTAAGCATCTATAGGTGTACTGATGTCTTTCGCTTGGTACTTTATCGAACTTAAGACTATTGCTATCTCTTGTTTCATAGCCTTGTATATCTATCCTTATGGATTTACTACATCTAGGTAGGTTATACTATACCATAAAACTTACTTCGGTTTATTATTACCGAGGTTTGCTACCCAACTCCAGGTTACTTCTTCGCTGCTTATCCTATATGTATAAATCTAAGTCCTTTAGTGCTTCCTCATTATTATTCATCTTAAGAATAACAAACAAATCTCATCTTGTACTTGGAACTTGTACCCATCTATTGTTTATTCAACTTAATGTTGAAATATAATCTATCACTGATAACTTGTAACCTCTTACGTAATACACTATCACTAGGGCTCACATCTTATCGAGGAACATCTGAAGTGATTTTCCTGATCCACCTAGGGATAATACTATACTTTAATAACCATATTTCATTGCATCCCAATGCGATTCATCTTATGGGGGTATTCTAATCCCGTGCAATTAATAAAATCCCTTTCTCGTTAAATCATTAGTCAATCAAAGGCCTAAGCGTCATCCTCTTATCAATCACAATTACACCCTTATTCTACTGCCAGGGCAGCATTCCATCTACACCTAGTCTTAGACTCCTTTGTGTTCATTCAGGCTGTACCGAGCCCTTTATTACATATGGAAATCATCAGCTCCCTTGTTTTGATGGGTTTAATCCCAAGGACATACATATTCTCGTCACCTTCTCACTCACCTTTTCACATCCTTACTCTTATCTACCTAAAACCTTGTTTCTCTACAATACTTTACTTTAGGACCTACACCGATCTATTTATACTACTCGCAACCTTCCTTAAACTTGCTAGCACCATAAATTTCCTTTCGTGCCTTCTCAGTTGTCCTTAAATGTAAGCAATTACTTTTGCTGGTCGTTCTATCACTTGTTGCATGAATACTTGGCCTGTCTTTTTGCCCACAAATACTGTAATTTCCTGTACCTCATATGATCTCAAACATCCCCTTTGATTTTTTTTCCCATTCATTAGCCACGATAGGTGCCACTTTCTTATGGAGTGTATACAATATTGTAGTGAGACTGTTGCTACAAGATCATTTACTGTTTAGCTCACTATGCTTAGGTGGAAACCTTCTTCCTTATTTCCTCAGCTAGTCTTTTATTGTAGTACTTAGGGAGACCTTCTGGCTCATTGTAAAGTTGCGAGCTTGATATATCGTACACCCGAAGGAAATTTTCGTTGTTCTTACTCGCCTATAATAATCCTCAGTTACAAAACTTTGTGCCTTTGTGCTCGTAGGGTTACTTCTAAGCTCAAATTTTTATTGTCTCCTTAGTGGCACTCTCTCTTATTTTCATAAACCTTAAAAACGGTACCTTTAACTGCCTCAACTCCTATCTGATTTTTTTTTTCAAGTGATTGTAATCTCGTATCTGCGAGACTGAATTCACTATGTTGCGGTTCACTACATTTATCTTGCATGATCTATTGATTTATCTGTGACCTCTTGTCTAGCCATAACTGGGCTCTTCTTGAATCAACTACTAATTACTCGTTGGTCTATTCTCATATATATATATATATTCCGTGTAATCTCTCTTTGGTTATTTACTTTGTCTTATGTTACCTATCACACTGGCTCCTTATGTATCAAGTGTTCATTCGCACTTATTTATCAATAACATCCTGGCCGAGAGCTCTTACTGCCCTTCTCCGGTGTCGTGCTTGCATAATTTTCTGGAGTCGCGACATATCTGTAGGATCTGATTAAATTCAACCTCATCCCTTTCTCCTTTTTTTACCACATTCTTCCTTTACCATTCCATAGTTACCTCTTCGTCTTTGGCGTGTTTTCACATCATCAATGACCCTTACTCGCCTTATGGTAATCCTTCTGTACTGGGGATAACTGAATTCCTTATGCACAAGGGTGACACCTAGAATAATTGGCATACTTATTCCCTTAAGCTTAACTCTGCTCACAGTGCTTGCTCTAGGGAAGCATCTTACTGAATTACCTTTAAAGGTTATTTTTCTATTGTCCATTCTATTAATGCTGGAATGCAATCTCTAAAATTCTCATGATGCCGACTATTATTAAATCATTCGATCCCCAATTCATGTTCAATTTATCTTGTTCACCAGCCCATACTTATTTCTATTACTCCGGGGTCTAATTTTTTCCTTCGGGTAATCAGGTCGGAGTCACCAACTCATTTCTTGAAATGGGGATATGACTTTATGGCTTATACTCTTTTATTGCGTCAAGGCCTGCGACCTCTTGTCTTTCCCTTCACTTGGATGTAGACTCTGTCATCCTGTCATATTTTGATTTACTATTATCACCGATTTATCACATCTTATTCATAATATTTCATTTACTCTCTTCTTATCCTCCGACTAATATTTCTATCTATCACTTTATTCTGAAAACTTCAACAAAACGTCCTTTCACTTTTAGCTCCCCTTGCTTTATCTCACTGGCTCTTCGGGATGCCTAAAATTCTCTCTCTCTCTCCCCCTTTCTCTCTCTATAGGGGCGGGAGTCATACTAAGGTAATTATTTATCCCTTTTTGGATTCCACTGCCTATCTTCTGAAATTTCTGAATATTCTAGTATTTATATCTAATTGCACTATTCTAGAGTTCATCATCTGAGTGTCTCACAAGGAGATCTATTACCACATCTGCACTACCCTTCAGAAATGTTAGCTAATGATAACAATCCATCCATAATTTTTGGTTACACTAATCCCAGCTTGATCCTCATATTACATCATTCTCTTAAATTATATTTGTCAGCTCCCATAGGGCATATTGAGATTGGTGTGGTCAATTGTATATAACTCTGTTACTGTTCAAGGTAACTAAGAATGCATGTATTTCTCTGCCTGAATAGTAAATACTGAACCTTCATTAACTGGTACCTCGTAACCTTCGCCACCTTGCTTCTTTTATTTGTTGAAACTTGTATCTACCTTCTGATTCTCTTGTTGCTTTTTACCATATGGGTGGATAGATATCCATGCCTTGGGGCTCCTTTTCAAGAAGCTCACACATCTTAGTAGACACATGATCTGCTAAAGAACTTACATTTACTCATCATCAGTGTGATGAAAAATCGAGTTCCTTTAACTCAGCTCTTCCAGAGCCACATTCAATCTCTAACCAACTATCTTTCTAGATGTAGGTATCATTGTATTACGGATAAAATAGAATTTAGAAGTTTGAATTCTTACAACTGAGCTCTACCACATGATCTAGAGTAAGAAGAAAGAGTGATAATCCTAAATGCCCTGTAGCCTCCTGCTTATAAGTGTGGTGCACGACACCCCCATAAACAAGACTATACTAGACACGGCTTGTAGACTCCCTAGGACAGAACTGCTCTGATACCACTTTTGTCACGACCCAAACCGGATGGGCCGCGACGAGCACCCGGTGCCTTACTCAACCGAGTACCAACATAACATATCTTTCTTATCATACTATCATGGTAAATGAGCTAGAAAACTCGTCATGAGATAACAAGAATGAAACATAGGGGAATACTCAACATCTGACGACCCACCATGATATGCAAACTTATACATGTGATATACGGGCCTATAAGGCCGACATGGCCATTTGTAAACTCAAAACATAAGCCGAAAAGGCCATAAAAGTATCCATACACCTGACATCTGTCTACAAGCCTCTAAGAGTACCTAATATCATAAAGGTCGGGACAGGGCCCCGCCATACCAATCAATACATATCCAAAGCATACTGACCAAATAGGCAACTCCGGAGCAAGTGGAGTATACCAACAACTTCGCTGAGCTGATAGCCTACTAGGAGGAATGTCAACCTGTCTATCGGGACCTGCGGGCATGAAACGCAGCGTCCCCAGGCAAAAGGGACATCAGTACGAATAAAGTACCGTGTATGTAAGGCAGGAAAGAATAAATAAGAACAGTAATGTAAAGAGAGATAGAGGAGATACAACCTGTAACATCTGAGTGCCTCTGGGGGCTACTGAAATAGCGTATCGTTTATGTTCGTTTCACTTTAGATCATGCCAAAAGAATGAAGGAAGAGCCTTAACATACCTTGTATATTCTTCCCAACCTCAAGCTATGCAATTTCACGGCTCCTTAGTCTACAATAAGAGAAATGACACTCTCGTTACCGTTTAAGCGTCGTAACTATTATGTATCAACCACAATCTATTTTACAATGAAATGGAAAACACCTCCCCTAAATATATGACTTCACACTAGTCAAAACAATCGCTAACAGCCCAACATACCCCTATCACTTCATACACAACACGACAACCATAATAGTGTCAAACAATCCGAAAATGTTACGATGAACGACCAACAAACAACCTTGACATTATGTGGTGTTTCTCCAAACCCTTCCTCCTCTCAACTCCATAAAAACAGTAGTAAAAGAGACAACCCAATACCAACACGAAACAGCCCAAAAACAGTCCCACAAGTTCATCAACTCAAACATAATTTTTCGGTTTACTTAAACACGTTTCGACTTGTCTTTTCTTTCAAATTGAGAAATACAACCAAAAGTACATCATTACACCTCTTATACAATAAACCAGCCATGAATTTAACTTAAAAATAAGTTCACAACCAGCCAACCATTGCACAAGATCAAACAACATACCATTCTTCCGAAACTAGCTAGGTCTATTCTTTACGATCGAGTTACAACTCGCAAACGCATAGATAATGGAAGGAGAAGCATAAACTTACCTTGTACTGAGTATCACCCACGAAACCTGGTCCTTTTTCATCAAAAATAAGTTCCTCAACACGGATACAAGAAGGAGAAAGAGAAACTAGCATGCTGTCCGGACTTTTCAGCACTAGAATCGCGTCGTAACACCCGGAATACCCTAGGGTTTGTGTGGGATTTTGGGGGAGGAGTTGCAGGGGTTCAATTAGGTTTTCTTGGTCTGAAATACAGGTGAAATAACTCAGTTTGTATTCCCTTAAAAGACCCCTCTTGGCCGACTTTGGGGCTTTTAATTAAGTCCTCTCATTTTGGCAAGTAGGTGATGCACCTACTTGTCACCTACCAGTCTGCGCTGTCTCGCAAAAATGCAAATATCTCTCTACTCCAATATCGTATCGACGAACGGTTTAATGCGTTGGAAACTAGACTCGTAGATCTTCAATTTGATATGTAGATCATCCCCTAATTCCAAGTATATTGGGAGAAAAGCTCAGTTACATTTGACCTAATTTTCAGCACATTTATGAATGGAACTTGTTATGACCTTTTTCCAACTTTGTTCCACAACTCGCTTGAC
>NW_017683892.1:0-3192 GCF_001879085.1 Nicotiana attenuata
AGATATTTTTAAGGTAATATATATATATATATATATATATATATATATATATATATATATATATATATATATATATATATATATATATAGAACCTACGATAATTACATCGTTGCGATTCACAGTTATTTAATAGCCGCTGTTTATGTTAAGTTCATTCATTAAGTTCATACGTATCGGCCAATGGCAACCATATAAGTCAAAACATGACATGTACCAGAATTGTCCAAAAAAAACATAAATTTACTAGTAGTTTAATACAACTTCTGCGTCAGGTGATGCACACCTAAATTCTGAATGCTCAATTACTGATTTGAGAATTTCATAATCTTCATACGTCAATGCCTCGATCATGATTCTGGTAAGAGCCGGAGACTTTGCCAGAAGAAGCTTCAACAGTTGCATGTGAGGATTTGTCCCTCGAATGCTCCTAATCACAATTATACTGAAGTTGTTGAATGTTGTTTCTTCAAAACTTCCTTCCAAATCAATATTATCCAGTGCTATAGGTACACCACTATTATCCACTTAAGAAATAATAATAAAAAAACACCAAATTTAAATGACTATCGGAGGTATAAAGAAGCAACTACGTAATCTGGAATCAAAACCTCACTATACTAGGGTTCTTGAGTCTTTTTGTGCGGTGGAACATCTCCATTTGGATAACCATAGTCTCAAGGTAAATGTGCTTCATAACTTCAGTCTAGTGCATTTTCATAGATGGAATATATTTTGGTCTATGAGCCATCCTTTTAATTTGGGATGTTTTTTCTAGTTATTCGCTGCAGGTGTAGGAGAAGTACCAACTAATCTTCCCTTTCGTGTTGACTGTGTGAAAAATCTTTACCTCTCTGGTCTTTATCTGAGTGAATTGTATTCCGTCGTCTGTGCTTTGTGTTTGATGAGAAGCTTCCCATATTTAGAATATATGGAAATCAAGATTCTTACTTAATCATTCGGTTATAAATGTCTCCCCTTAAAGCAAGCGACACTTGTGCCAGAAGAGGAACAGTTTTTAAACTGATAAACCATACTCTGCCTGTGAAGTCAAGGGACTTCAATTTGGGGGTATTAATTTCAATGAGACCACTGAAATTATCTGGGAGCAGAAGCACCAATTGCTCGAGCAACGGGCAATGAGAGATTAAGATTCCAAGCAATGTGGACGAGATTGTAACATTGTATCGCTTAAGGCAAATTAACCTATCAAAACCTATGTAGGCTGGTGGATGAGATATAAAAGAATCTTCAAGAGATAGATGCCTCAAATGCACACATTTGAAAAATGAAGCAGGCAATTTGTATGGTTTCCCCCTGATCGGAAATTTAAGATTAAGATTTTCAATACCATTTTCAGAGAGGAACCCTATCAACTGTCTAATATAAAAAAAACTCCTCCAAATACAAAATTGAGAGTGTAGACTGTTTAATTGGTCCTTGATGACGGTTCAAAATGTGGCGGATAATATTTTCAAAGTAACTTGTTTGGTGTATTTTTCAAAGTGTTTGATCAAGAGTAATTTGTGGAATTCTACACCATTTATATCTCCATTTCTTTGATAAGATGCTTGTTCTAACAGCATCTGGTAAAGGCATACGCATAAGAATATCATCAAGAACATCATCAGGAAGGTTGCTTAGTATATCGAAAGGTAAAGTTCCACTACAAATTTTTTTTCAACTGGAGGCATCATATTTGGATTAGGATTATAGGGAAAATGATTAAGATTAGGATAAATGAAAGTTAAGATAAAGATTAAGGAAAAAGAAGAAGAGGAAGAAGCAAAAAACCTGTTGAAATTTTGAAGATGGAGCGTCAAGGGACCATGGGCGGATCAACTGCAAAACCAAAATTTGGGCGTATCGATTAATTTCCCAAGGAAGACATGTATACTTATACAGCCCTAATTTAGGATTCCAATGTATAAAAATAAAAGAACAAAAAAGCATAAAAGTTCTAATTGGTGCGTTGGTTAAGTAAGGGTAGTTATTGCGTTTATTGAGTGAGACGTCTCGAGATCGAATCTCACCTTTAACAAAGTGGATTTTAATTTTTTCCTATCAACCCAATCAGTTTTTTTTTAAAAGTTAAACCAGTAGTTACATTTTTTATCTACTTTATTAATTTCCTTCTTCAGACTAATTTTTTCCTGAATTTTATTTTACCTTCCGTTTATATATCGTTGTGATTCATAGTAATTGGCCGTCTATATATATAATTTCATTCATTAAGGTCATACGTATCGGCCTATAGCAACCGTATAGGTCCATTTATTAATATGATTACCTATGCATATACTATCGTTGTGATTCATAGTAATATCGACCGTTTATATTAAGGTCATACGTATCGGCCTACAACAACCATATAAGTCCATTAACTAATATGATTGTAGTCATATGACCTATGATAATTATATCGTTGTGATTCGTAGTAATTGATCGTCTATAAATATAATTTCATTCATTAAGGTCATACGTATCGGCCTATAGCAACCGTATAGGTCCATTTACTAATATGATTACCTATGCATATACTATCGTTGTGATTCATAGTAATATCGACCGTTTATATTAAGGTCATACGTATCGGCCTACAACAACCATATAAGTCCATTCACTAATATGGTTGTAGTCATATGACCTATGATAATTATATCGTTGTGATTCATAGTAATTGACCGTTTATATAATAGTCATTTATATAATTTAACGAATTAAGGTCATATGTGCCTATAGCAACCACATAAGTCCATTGACTAATATGATTTTAGTCATATAACCTATGCTAATTATATCGTTCTAATTCATAGTAATATCGACCGCTTATATAATAGTCGTTTATATTAAGGACATAAGTATCGGCCTATATCAACCATATAAGTCCATTGACTATTATGGTTGCAGTCAATAACATATGATAATTATATCATTGTGATTCATAGTAATATCGACCGCTTGTATAATAGCCATCTATATAATTTCATTAATTAAGGTCATACGTATTACCTTATTTATATAATAGTAAATATATAATATATATATTTTTATTCTAGCTTCTTTATTAGGAGGGAAAACAATATGACATTTTTGACTAAAATGTTAAATACAATTTTTGGAGGGAAACAAAGGGAAAAGTAAAAATATGATTGGAGGTAAATTGAAAGTTTTTACTCTTTATATATCTCTTA
>NW_017683892.1:4626-8086 GCF_001879085.1 Nicotiana attenuata
TATCGGTCTATAGCTAATCGTATAGGTCCAGTTACTAATACTCGATTTACCTATGCATATTACTATCGTTGTGATTCATAGTAATATCGACCGTTTATATTAATGTCATACGTATCGGCCTACAACAACCATATAAGTCCATTCACTAATATGGTTGTAGTCATATGACCTATGATAATTATATCGTTGTGATTCGTAGTAATTGACCGTCTATAAATATAATTTCATTCATTAAGGTCATACATATCGGACTATAGCAACTGTATAAGTCCATTTACTAATATGATTACCTATGCATATACTATCGTTGTGATTCATAGTAATATCGACCGTTTATATTAAGGTCATACGTATCGGCCTACAACAACCATATAAGTCCATTCACTAATATGGTTGTAGTCATATGACCTATGATAATTATATCGTTGTGATTCGTAGTAATATCGACCCTTGTATAATAGCCGTCTATATAATTTCATTAATTAAGGTCATACGTATTACCTTATTTATATAATAGTAAATATATAATTATATATATTTTTATTCTAGCTTCTTTATTAGGAGGGAAAACAATATGATATTTTTTGACTAAAATGTTAAATACAATTTTTGGAGGGAAACAAAGGGAAAAGTAAAAATATGATTGGAGGTAAATTGAAAGTTTTTACTCTTTATATATCTCTTAAACACAAAACAACATCTCCATCTCTCTCTAAACAAAATAGATACTCTAAACATGGATGCTAACGAATGGATTGAAGAAGAATTATATCCATGGTTTTGGATGAAGGTGCCCAAACCGTACATTAAGCGTGATTTTCTGGTAATTTTATTTTTCTTAAATTTTCATGATTTGATAACTGTTGATTATCCCAACTAACAATGAACCCTGAATCCTATCTTTGCATTGTGTTCTTGCAGTTTATTCCAAAGAGTATATGTGGCTATCTTCCTCCTATTTCGGTTAAAACAATGCTTCGATATAATGGGAAGGAGTGGGCTGTGACTCTCACAAGTGGTGGTCGGAGAAGACTCGTCAATGGGTGGAAACAATTTGTTGTCGACAATAATCTGAAGAAAGGGAATGTCCTTCTCTTTGAACTAGTTGAGGCTACTTCAGAGGCTGTGATCTTCTCTGTTGAAGAGCTAGGACTAACTAATGCTTAGCTTGATAATTTCTTCTATTTAGTTATATGTAATGACTTCAAATGGATCACAGTAATGGATTAATATGATTGTTCTTTATAATATTGCTTGTATTTTTTCCATTTATTATTGTTATATTTATTTATTTTAAGAAGACTACTGGTTTAAAAATAGCCAATTAAAATTGGGAAGTCATTTAACAACATATTTAGTGCAGAAGTCCCCCAATTCTTTTCTACCATTTTACAACCAAGAACAAGACTAGGAAGATTTTTTTCTTTTTGCCAAAAAAAGTTTAAAACTCGACATTAATTCGCTCATATAGAAGGGGAAAAATCAACACGAAAAATCAAAACCTAAACCTAAACCTAAACCTAAACCTAAACCTAACCCTAAACCAAAAGAGAACCTAAACCTGACCAAGGATCAAATAATTGTTACATGGATTACTCAAGTCTTCTAAGGTAAGACTATGACATAAAGCCTATGAAGTGCACTGCCACTATATGGCAGAAGTTTTTTTTCAAAAAAAAAAAATCCAAAATTTGTATAGGCGGATGGATAAATTAAAGACAAGCTTCTATAATTAATTGTAGTCATGGAGAAGTGCAATGGATGCATGGAGGAGTGGAAGGTTCTTCTAGGATGTGTAATGTCCGCATGGAGGAGCGGATATGGCTATTGGGAAGTGTAGTGGTTGCATAGGGTCTCTACAAAGAGACTTTAATTCCTACTGGGAAGTGGAATAGCTATTATAATTGAGAGATTATAATCCTCCCTATATATTTTGAGTGAAATATGCTAGATCTACATAAAACAATCAAACTGAAAATACTACTACATCTAAGTATAACGATGGATAGGACTCTGACCAAGAAAGCTGTTGAACAACCGCTCCATGGGTCACCGGTTAGTCATAATATTTTGTACCAGGATCTTAAGCGTGACTATAGCAAGCTGAAGCGTGAGATTAATGAATTGATTGAGAGGGTAGTTCGTGATTCAAGCATTGATTACCTAAAAAGTGTGATGTTGGAGGAGCATCCCCTAACTTCACTCTATACTATGCTTGACGATATGCCCACACCATCCGTCCAGAATGGAGCTAAGAGCAATTCTATCATTGTTATCAGCAGTGATACCGAATCAGTCTCCAAGACCTCAAAGTCTATTTCCGTGAACCAGAATATTGAGTAGTCCATGGATTATGAAGTTTTATCTCATGTTGTCTTTTTGATTATGGTGATGTTTTTCTGCTAGTCTATGAAGTTGTCTACCCCCTATGGTGATGTTTTTATTTTTCTCGTTATGTATTGGTGATGTTATCATGCAATCTAATATTAATGAATGAAATTATTATTATGTTTTGAATCTTTTTTTATTTTTTATATAGTTTTTTATGAACTTTTTCCAGATTACCTGGGGTCATGTATTAGCAAAAATAGAGTTTGATTATACAACACAAGGGTATAGAAAACCCTTCAAAAAACTGTGAGGCATAATGGTCGTTTGATTCAAGTTAACAAAACAGTCCTATTGTCTACAATATTGCAACTGTTCGTTTGATGCCTAATGAAATGAAAGTACGTAACATCTGTAAAGATTAATTAAGTCCTCTAAAATTGGTCAATTTATTTTCCAAATTAATATAGCACATTCAACTTATGACACCAACATTGGACAATAGGAAAATGTATTGTCAATAAATATGAAGATAGTTTAGTACTTCAAGATGCAAAATATAGCACATACTGAACTTATGAAGATAGTTGATGAGTACTTGAAGATAGTTGAGTGCTTATGAATCAATGTAGTACGGATTAAAACAAGTTCAAAATGATAACACTTTGGCACTATAGACAACTTAAAACATTCAGTTCAGTTCAAAATAATTTTTTTTATAAATTCAAGAGACATATTTTATTTCATTCCAACATGGAGTACAAAAGACAAAGGCTTTGGCATCCTAAATACTCTAATCTACAGAGATTGAATGCGGCAACCAGTAACACATCAAACTAAACAATCAAACTGATAATAACCAAACTAAACAATAATCAAAAGCTGAACAAAATACTCTTATCAACAATCAAACTGAACAATTTTTTGAAATCTTCATCCCTACAAACATTCCAGCTAACAACACAGATGACATAGCACTTGCTCCAACATCACTTTCATCAACACACGAACTTGAAGATTGTTCTTCACTGTAAATATTTTCTTTTTGGAATTCATTGAATGCTGCTACTGCTTCATCATAAGATTTGTAAGACTTGAAGATGCTTCCTTTGAAACCTATAACCATAGGAGC
>NW_017683893.1:0-736 GCF_001879085.1 Nicotiana attenuata
CACCGGATAGTCTTACTACCCCGAAACCAGACCCTTCTCGTTTCATTCAAATCATTTGAACATATCTCGCAATCACATCATACTCACCACATAGTCATCCAGCCATCACTTCTACTAATAAGGACACTATCGAACATATAAATTCAAAAAGCACACGCTCACACAATCAGCACCTCAGTGCTCAAGCTATAGGCACATACCTGGGCAGATATAAAATTTCAAAAACGAGGGTTTAGCCATTTTTATCAAAACTTAAGCTTGGGAGCTCGGATTTGAGCAAAATTTTGAGGGAGTTTCAGAGATATCGATTGGGAAATGATTCTAAACTCCATTTTGCTTGTAACCCATTAATCTAAGCATGAATTCCTTCCTTAATTTCGGATTTTGAATGAAAATTGGCGGAAATGTTCTTAGACCTTTAATTGAGGATTTGAAGGGTCATTTGGGCTCCGATTTCAGTGTTCTTGGTATGTATGAACTCGTGAGAGTACGAAATTTCTAAAAATGTAAATTTCACACGATTCCGAGACGTTGTCATGAAGGGCGTTTTGGTCATTTTACATAAAATCGCGTATTAGCTTTGAATTAAATCGTAGAATCGGTTGATTGAGATGTTATTTACAATATGCAATTGAATTGAATAGATTTGGGCCATTTTGGACTCGGATACTCGTGGCAAAAGCGTGGTTTCTAGTTGATTTTGAGCCGGTTCGGGGTAAGTGGCTTGTCTAACCTT
>NW_017683893.1:5195-8085 GCF_001879085.1 Nicotiana attenuata
ACACAACTCCTATAGTAACTTCAAGTCGAAATCCAAGTTATATTCAGCTCACAACAACCCTCAATAGCAATACAACACCATAGAAGTAACTTAAGCTAATCCAAGTACTATCTTGTAGTTTATCATCCTAACAACTTAACCAACATACAAGCAAGCTTAATCACAATTAGTTGGCTGTTATACTCACCTTAGACAGCAGCAACAACTTGGAATTTCATCCAAATACAGCCCACAACAATCCTCAATGACAACACAACCTCAAAGAGGTGTTGTTCTTCACTAGAGCTAAGTTTTGATGTTGAGATATGGTGTAATCACTTTGGAATCACTTCAAACACTTGTGGAATCTGTTTAGAAGGGTTAGGAGAAGTTTGGAGACGAAATTGAGTTGAAAATAAGTGAGAAATAGGCGTCCAAATCCTTTATAAAGTGAAGTAGGTCGACCACCGCCTAAGTGGGTCCCATTGGGAGCTGCTTGCGCGGTCTCGCGAAAATGCGAATATCTCTCTACTCCGATGTCGTATTGACGAATGGTTTAATGCGTTGGAAACAAGACTCGTAGATCTTCAATTTGATATGTATATCATCCATTTATGCCAAGAATATTGGGAGAAAAGTGCATCTACATTTGACCTAAATTTCAGCACATTATAAATGCAACTTGTGATGATCTTTGCTAACTTTTGTTCCATAACTCGTTTGACTTAAAAACATAACACACGACTATCATACGACTACAATAACTCATAAATTAACCTCCTCATCATGTTAATCACCCTAGTCTCACCCCAAAAGAATATGTTATAACATTCCAAACTTGTCGATTTTTGACGAAACTTATTTTCTTCAATTCGTTTAGCGACTAAGCTTTCCAACCCTTTTGGTACTTGTTATTCATGATCTTAAATATTTGTAACCTCCAAGGTAACATGATTAACTTAGTTTATTTGCTTCCAAATATAATCTCATTTTCGAGCTTACATCAATGACTTACGACGTACTCTCACGTATGAAAACTTGGGGTGTAACACCTAATCAAAAGTAATTACCCGTAATTATCCATTTTAAAAGTAATTACATCAAATACCTATTCTATTACAACTAATTACCGGTCCATTCAATTCTCGCTTGTGATGGACATATCTAATTTAAGTAGCAAAAGTGTGAATCCTAAAAAGAAACCAAAGAATAGTTAGCTTTTTTCAATAGTGGGCAGTGTTAGTATTGTACCTTTTTCTGCTATCATCACCTTTTTTTTTAATTTGTGCTCCATAATTTATTTTATCTTCTAAAAGTAAAACAAAAAATAATATGTACTATATAATTAAAATTTGAATTTTCATGTGTGTTGAAGTGTTTGCTGTTGGAATTTATTGGGTATTGTTCTTTGATTATGATATTAATGCTAATTTTCAAATATTTTATTGTACAAAAATTCAAATCCACCATTGAAGGAGCTTGAAGCTTGAAACTCATAACTAGGTTTGTTTGAGTTTTTAATTGTTTTGATCCGATCCTATATGGGTTTGTTTGGAAAGTTGATTGGAGGTTGTAGCTAAAGTTTTAGTCAATTTGGTGGAGATTTTGTAGTAAATTTTAGAAGTTTGGGTTGAAATATAGTTGAATAAGAGAAGAAGACGAATTTGTATTGTATACTCAAATAGTATACAAATATACCATTTTGGTATACAATTCATTCAAACTATATACCCTATTAGTATAGCTATATACTATATTGGTATCACATGCTAGTTGAATCATTTTTGGTTGTATTAGCTGCATTTATTAGTACAATATTTGATTTTCTTTTAATAATAGTACTATAGTACAATATCTTGAAATACTTATTATACTAATATGTGGTACAATATTTTTTTATTTTCTCTTTATGCATGTGTGTTATGTAATAGTAGTATAGTCATATAGTTGCCGGGAATTAACCAGTAAAACTGTATACCATGTTGGTATAGTTATATACCATATTGGTATCATATGGTAGTTTGAACATTTTTTTTGGTTGTCTTGGCTGCATTTTTAAGTGAATTCTATTCTGAAATTATTTATATGAACGTGATTTGCAGTGCTGGAATTTATTTGTGCTGATGGATATAGATTATGTACTAGTTTTTATAATTATGGGCAATTGTTGGAACGACCCATACAACTATATACCCTATTCGTATATGGAATGAGCAAGTTGCTTTGTGAATATTTAGCTTGCAATGCGAGCATGTAATTTTCTCATACTTTTATTGTATCCTTTAATGTTTTGGTACAGTAGTATAGTCACAGATAGTTGTAGCAACATTCTAGAGCAATCATATACTCTGTTGGTATACATGTATACCATATTGGTATCATATGGTACTAGAAGTCTTTTTTGCTACTTACATTTTTATTGCATTTTTCAATATTTTATTATCATTTCTATTCTAACTAGTATATATGGAGATTTAGTGGCCGTAGATTATGTTTTCTTGCTCCATCACTGGTTGGTGTTACTGCTAATGGTAGAGTATGTACTGATATTTGTAGGGAAGGAGATCAAGGTTTGCATGGCAATCATGTGAAATTAGAAAAGGAACAAGAAATAAGGAAAAAAAAAGTAAAGAAGGAGTCAAATTTGAGTGTGAAATAAGTTATGATAAAGATAACAATAATACGATTTAGGCAAAAATAAATGAATAAAAGAGAAAAAAGAAAAAACTAGGAAGAAAATGAGAAAAAAGAAAAGGAGAAAAGAAATAAAAAAAGGAAAAAAAGAAAAGAATCATAGAAATAAAAAATAATTGGAGAATAAAGAAAAAAATTCCCCACAAAAACTACTATGGGTAGGAAATATAATTAGTTTATGGGTAGAAAAATAAATGGGTAGACAAGGGTAAATAGT
>NW_017683894.1:0-3529 GCF_001879085.1 Nicotiana attenuata
TTTTGGATTTGGATTTGGGTTGCATGAAATGCACACCCGTATTTAAGAAGGTAAAATTATTAAAAGCGCGCCTAAAGCGACTAACGGGTTATTATCTTTGCGGAGGGCCATGAAATTCGCTAAACGGCACGCCCCGAATTCTAAGCATTTTAATATAGTCATTTATCGAGGGCCCCTCAATTTATATGTTTTGTTTGGCGAGGCTCATCTCACTTTATTATTTAAAGACCAAACTAAAGTGGCCTATGATTTTCTATTTATTTTTTGTCTCTAAAAAGGCCTAATTAATTTGCATTTATAAATTCGGGTCTCAAGTTCAAGTCCGAATTCAAACAAAAGGGAGGACCCTCTTAGTTTGAACCCGCCACCTAATTCGAGACCCAAACTTATATTTGCGAATTAATCCCCATACTCCTATATAATCTTTAAAAAGGTTTTGACTTATAACAAATTTCTTGGGCCTTGAAATTTTGGCCCAAGCTTGCATTACAAAATTAAATTACGACTTTAAAATGAATTCAGGCCTTCAGTATTTTTTGGGCTTCAAAATGAGCCCAGGAAAAATGCTTTCAACTCGTGCTAAGCTGTCTCAAACGCTGGGCCTCAACATAAGGCTGTTCAATATTTAGGCCCTTTAGGAACAGCCCCGGTCCAGTTTTGGACTGGATGTGACTCAACTTGGTGATACTATTAAATAAGGCTATGGGCTCCGCTGAAACCAGGCCCATTAGTCTGTTCATAAGAGGATAATCAGTCACTTGGGCCTTTCTTTCGCCTGTTCCCCTTTTTATTTATTTAGCCCAAATGTCCCAAACAGTAGCAGATAAGGCGATTCCAGGAAGCATGGTAATTAATTAATAGACCTAAAATATAGTTCAAGTTCTGTTATACAAATTAACTCAGTAAAACAAATGTAGTTCAAAAGGCATTGTGATTTCAGATCTGCCACAGCTAAAGCATATGTATGAATTATGTGTTAAAAATACCGGAATTCTGCAAAATACTAATCACTTCTCTTTGATTTCAAATAACCTACACGTTTGTTTATTCACATTTTTGATGAACTAAAATGCTGGTTCCTGGAGTTTAGCAACAAACAAGACTTCGATTGTACAATTTCATATAAACTACTCATGGATTGGAACCTGAACAGCTACTGGAGTTCTACCCGAATTAACACGAATCTAAGTGTTGAAAATCTCTAATAAACAGTCCAATTTATACAGTTTTCGAATGTCTCAATATACTACTGAAGCTAACATTTTCCAAACAAGTTTATAAACAAATCACTGTTAATACACCATTAGTCTACATAACAAACAGGAAAATAAAATCACTGTTAATACTAATGTGAAGCTAATAAAATAGACAAATCGCTTCATTTCATCTCCAACTTGAGTTCACATTGTAGGATTCAAATATATGTACCTGGAAAAATAGAGACAAGGAAGAGCTGAGAATCAATAGATCCAACTAAAAGGACGCAGCAGCAACCCAGCAATGACGTAAACCCAGGAATAAGCAAAGAATGTCCGACTTTTAAGCAATTTTGGTTCAGCAACAAGTTAAAACCAATCCAGCAACCAAACTCCTAATCAAATTGGTCTGAACACTTGAATACCTATTGAACTTCAGCTCATTTTACAACCTTGAATATGCAGGGAATGTTTTTGGAAATGAAAATCTCAGAAAAGACTTCAATGAAAACCAGTAGTTTTGCAGTGTTTTTAGCTATGTTATTTCAGGATTTTCAGTCGTTTGAATTTGAGTTTTGCTTGAATATTCAAATTCTGGATCTCTCTAGGCTCTAATTTTTTTGAATTTTCTTTCAGATCTGTAGTTCTGTAAAAAGAAAACCTCTCAAAAAACTTTTTAATTTGTTAGATCTCCTCACCCCAAAAAAACCTGTTTATCAAGGCACTAGGCCTCTCTTTTATAGGCAAGAATAGGGGTAGAAGGTTCTAGAGGTTTTCACTCATTTTCCCCCCCTTTTTATTTCAGAAATTAGTAATTAATCCCTGAATTTGTGGCTTGTTGCCCAAGTTATATTACTAAATCCCTGAAATTCTTATTGGAACCCCCATCTAGAAAGTTCTAGGGGTTTCCCATTTCAGTTACTATAAGATTCCTTGGTCTATAATTTCTAAACTAACCCTTACAAACCCTGTATTTACCCCAGCCTGCTAAACGGGTCAAATTGACCCAAGTTTAACTGACATGGGTCTGTGACAGCTGGGCTAATCCCTTCTTTGCGCTTCTGAAATATGAAGCCCCAATTATGGTCCACAGACCACAAACACAAATAGGTAAGCCCTAAAAAAAATGCAATTCAGGGCATCCAAAATTCTAACATAATGAAATTGGGCCAATCAGATAAACATGAAATCAGAGGTAGTGAAGACAAACACTAATTGCACTATTATACTGACGACCTAAATCTAAATATGCAACAGAGACCAACTCGAAATAATGAAATAAAAAGAAAGAGAAAGAGATAAGAGGCGACAGAAATTTCCAACTAAAATCACCTTAGAATTAACATGTATATCACATGGTTCGAGAAACAGACAAGAAAAGAAAAAAATAGAAACAGAAAAAATTGATGAGAACGAAAACAGGAGATGAAGGGAAAATAATGGTCGGAGAAATAACTAGACATAGGCGAATGAACAACGGATTTTGAAAAGATCATCCGAACCTTTTGATTTTGAGCCGGAATTGGTACTAATCGTATGTTCTCGTTGAGAACAAACGAATAGAACCAATTTCAACCCTAATCTTTCAAAGAAAAATCCAGAGTTCTTGAGACAATTCCTTCGTCTGCTTCTCTCTCAGATCCGGAACTGGTTCCAGTCGGTGACGATTTGAGGGAATAAGGTGGTAGATTGGGGATCAGGGGGGAGTGAAGGTTGTATGGTATAGTTTTAGTGGTGGTTTAGGGTCAGCGCCGCCACCGGAGAAAGTAGGCGGCGCTAGGGTTCGGGATTTCTGATCTGGAATTAATGGAATTCTAGTTAGATTTGAGGTGTAAGAAATGGACATTCCTGAAGAAGGAATTGAGGAGAGCATCTGGTGCGATTTTGGCAAGGTATGGAGATCAAACACCGCCGTATGACGATTTCCGGTGGCGGCGGCGGTGGTGAGAGATGAGAGTGAAGAAGATGACCTAACATTAGGGTACTAGGTTAATGTTAAAATTCGGACAATTTTAATTAAATGGGAGAAGTGTTTGACACCCTTGGATAAGAAAAAACGGAGGGCCAAGATTGAATTGTCACCTATTAAACTCAAAACGACGTAGTATCCTCCCCATACTACGTCATTTCAAGAGTTTCAGAGACATGGGGTTTGGACCGGGTGGCCTTGGGGTTGGGCCTGGGTATTTGGACGGGTTCATGTTTGTTTTAAGGGTTGGGATATTGAATTACTTAAGAACAACTGGCCCAAACACCTATTCTTTAACAGGCCTGCCCTTTTATTCTTTTTATATTAATTTTGTTATTATTTTTCTCTTTTCTCTCTTTTTTTT
>NW_017683894.1:5734-8085 GCF_001879085.1 Nicotiana attenuata
CGGGTCCAACTCTCAGGGCTTCATTATGACTCGCCCGTGTGGGCTCTGGCCTTTTCACTTTATTCTGCCCTTGGGACCTTTGCCTTTGACTTCCTTTCTTTTCCAATGTTCTTGCTTTGAAAGCATCAACCACCATGGTCAGTCGGGATTGGCCTGACGCACTCGCTGAGGCTGGGTATTTTCTTCGACTCTGACCAGGCGGAGCCCTGTGAAGCCGGTCCTGCCACCTTTTCTTTGTAATAGTTACGGAATCAGAGTTAAACCGAAAGGGATTCAAAGAAAAAGTATGCAAAAGGCAAGCATATGATTTTAAAGAGAAGCGTCCCTTTCGGGGGAAAAGAAAGACTTATCTGGGGTGCATGCTGGCTTCAAATGAACATGACATGCTTCTTGGACTTGACGCCCGACCCACACAAACTTTCCAACTTCCCGTGAACCCATTGATCCGCATTTCAAAACCAGGGAATCCTGCCAGGACTCTTTTAGTGATGAGATGTCTTCTCTTCGGCCGACAGCGCCCTTTGCGGGTTTTCGCCAATCGACCTCTCTCATTTCTCTTCTCACCGTCGCCCGATAGTGCTCTTTACGAGTTTTCACCCAACGGACTCTCTCATTTTCAGTTTCTCTACTCACCATCGCCTTATGGTGCCCGAAGGTTTTCACCGATAAAACTCTCTCACTTTATTTCTCTCAATTTGCATTGTGTCAGATTCCAACAATAACGTTTTCCACTTTCCTGCCTTTGCCAATCGATCGGAAGGACTTGGACAAGGTTTTTGGGGTAAAAAAAATTTTGGGCGGAACTACAACTTTGGAACCATTTCGGCGAATTTGGCCGAACCATTATATCATCTGCCCCAGTTTCATTTTTTGAGGAAATTGGGATTTTTGTTTTGGTGTGACTGAACCTCAGCGAGAGGTTGCCTACGTATCCTTTCGGAATCAAGTCAAACGTAGTTCAGGCAAAACATTTGGTTTTGTTGTTTTTGTTTTCTTTTTCTTTTCTTCTTTTTTTTTTCTTTTTCCCTTTTTTCTTTTCTTTTCTGTTTCTTTTCTTTTTTTTTCTTTTCTTTTCTTTTCTTTTCTTTTCTTTTCTTTTTCTTTTTCTTTTCTTTTCTCTTCTTCTCTTTTTTTTCATCGTATTTTCTTTTTCTTTTTTTTTTCTTTTTTTTCCTTTTTTTTTCTCTTTTTTTTTCGATAATACTTCCGGGTTCCAAAGAGGGTAGCCAAAGGAGAGTAACCGGCTCAAATGGGTTTACGAAGGGTTGATAGTGTTTGGATAGCGAGAAGAAAAGCCTTCGTCATCTCAATTGCACAAAAACCAACACCGTAGAGAACCTAGACATAGTACCTTTTTACTGCATCCGCATTCACAGCTGTTTCGTGATCATTTCCTTCGGTATCTCCCAAATACAATGCTCCTCTCGGCAATATCTTTCGGATGATGTATGAACCCTTCCAATTAGGAGCGAATTTTCCTTTTGCTTCCTGGTGATGAGGGAGAATGCGTCTTAACCCGAGTTGTCCCGCTTCAAAATTCCTGGGACGCACCTTCTTGTTGTAAGCGCGGGCCATTCTTTGTTGGTACAACTGCCCGGATGTGCCCTGAGTACAACACACTCTTTAGTTGTAATGTATGGACCTTTCCAATCCGCGAACCAATTTTCCTTCAATTGTTCCAATTCTTTAGTTGTAATGTATTGATTTCATTTCTTGGAATTTTGAAGATAGCAGGGTTTACATTCGGGAACTTAAAGATAAGAAACTAAAAGAAACATCCGAGTTACACCTTGGAATAACTCGAGATGCAGAAAAAGTAGCAGGACGGGTCTACCGGGACTCCCTCCTAATCGGGAATGGCGTAGCCTTCCAGTTTTGAAGTTTGGCGTCTGGTCCCATGTATAGCACCTCAGCAGTGCTAGTGCCCTCTCCCGGCTGGACTATGTGGGTTTCGTAGAGCATTTTCCTCATTGCCCCATGTATTTCCTCACTTTCTTCAGCCTTGAAAACCTCATCATCTCCCCCTCTACTGTACTTAGGCTTGACAAAGGTTTCATACAAATGTACCACCTCATAATCGGCCATTTTCATTTTTTGAAAGAACATTTCTGCTTCTTCAGCACTTACAGGCCTCTTAGGCGGGAAACGCTTTTTGGTAGCATTGTTCACCTCTTCTATGTTTGAGTACTTTTCGGCGGGAACATTTTCTAGAAGCCCTCCCAGGGTCTCTTTCCCTTTATACATAACCACCGTCTGATGGTAGTTCCATGGCACTGCAGCAGGGTTGGTCACAGGCTTCTGTGGTACGCGTCCAACAACCACTGGCTCACTCAGCCGAGGTGGTTTGATTG
>NW_017683895.1:0-3897 GCF_001879085.1 Nicotiana attenuata
CAAAAATCAGTGACTAAGAAGGTAGTTGTCGATTTCGTACATTCAAATATCATATGCCGGTTTGGGATCCCGAAGGTAATCATCACAGATAATGGTGCCAATCTCAATAGTCATTTGATGGCCGAGACATGTCAGCAGTTTAAGATCATGCACCGCAATTCTACCCCATATCGCCCTAAAGCAAATGGGGCAGTCGAAGCAGCTAACAAGAATATCAAGAAAATACTTCGGAAAATGGTCGAAGGGTCGATGCAATGGCATGAAAAACTACCTTTTGCCTTGTTAGGCTATCGCACTACTATCCGTACTTCAGTAGGAGCGACTCCCTATTCATTGGTGTATGGAACCGAAGCAGTAATACCCGCAGAAGTTGAAATCCCGTCCCTCCGGATCATCGCTGAGGCAGAGATTGATGATGATGAATGGGTTAAAGCCCGCCTGGAACAGCTAAGTTTGATTGATGAGAAGAGATTGGCGGTAGTGTGTCACAGTCAGTTATACCAACAGAGAATGGCAAGAGCATATAACAAGAAGGTGCGTCCACGGAAGTTTGAAGTAGGGCAGTTGGTGCTGAGACGTATCCTACCTCATTGGGCTGAGGCAAAAGGAAAGTTCGCCCCAAACTGGCAAGGGCCATTTGTTGTAACCAGAGTTTTGTCCAATGGCGCTTTATATCTAACGGACGTAGAAGGGAAATGTGTAGAAATGGCTATCAATTCTGATGCAGCCAAGAGATATTATGTATGATTTCTTTATCTTTGTGTACCTAATTGTATTTGGCATGTTTTGAGATTGAAATGACGAAGGCATTTTGTTCTGCTATCTAAACACTTTATCCTTTGTTACCCCTTTGAGCCTTACTTACTTTCTTGCATACCCCTCTTTCGGAATCAATAATAAAGCTCGTGAGCCCGAGCATGGAAAGAAAATGGAGAAACAATGGAAAGAAAATGGAGAAACAAGAGAAAAACCGTGAAAAGGGAAAAGAAAAGAAAAAGAAAAGAAAAGAAAAAGAAGAAAAAGAAAAAAAGAAAAAAAAAGAAAAGGAAAAGAACAGTGAATAAAACAGAAAAATAAGAAAGAAAAGAACAGGCAAAGAAAAGAAGTGAAAGGAAGGAAAACAAAAGTGAAGAAAAGGAAAGATCGCAACAATGAACGTAGTTTGCCTGAACTACGTTTGACTTGATCCCGAAAGGGTACGTAGGCAGCCTCACTGAGGTTCAGTCATAACAAAAGAAAATCCAAGAATCCCCAAGAAGGAAATTGGGGCAGAAGTTATGGTTGTTGCAAGAGATATGATTCCGAAAGTTGTAATATTGAACCCACATTTGAATTATTTTTGAGCTTTTATACCTTTCTTTCTAAAACCCATCCAAAAGCCACATTACGGTCCAAAGAAAGACCTTCTGATCAATCTTAAGAAATGTCAACGCAAGCAGGTAAAGTGATTCTTGGGGACAACACTCTGGCGCCAGAAGGAAAATGATGAAATGAGAGAGTCTTACTGGTGAAAACCCCCACGGGCACCGTAAGGCGAAGTGAATTTGAGAGATATTAAAAATGAGAGAGTCTTATTGGTGAAAACCCTCATGGGCACCGTAAGGCGAAAGTGAGTCTTCAGATGTGCAAATGAAGGAAGTCTGTGGTTGAAAGATGTTTGGAAACATGGCAAAAGAAGCAAGACTTGGGTTTTGGTGAGAGTCGAGCGTGAAAGTATGAGACAACAAATGTGGTAATTGACAATTTATTGGTTGGACAGACTAGGTTGGGATCCAAAATGCATGGCACGATCAATAGAATCAGCCTTTCCGCTCAGATAAGTCTTGTCCTTCTTCTCTTCATCACCGCTCATTCATTTTCAGAGTTTTTCTATCTTCAAAACTTTCGAGTTCATTGCATTTCATTCTCTTGAAATCTGTCTATAAGACGTTTTAGTGGCAGTTCTATTCAAAAACAAAAGAAGGATGTCAAAGCTAACTACCAGCTTCTCAGTTGGGTGGCACAACAAGTTGGGGACGTGTCAAAAGAGAATAAAACATGAAGGACCAATGAAAATCAGGGGAATAATCAGATGTTTGTGAAGGAGAAGCAAGGGTCACAAGAAGGGAACAGGAACATCAAACAGTAATACGAGGAAAACGTGGGTTATCGAGATGAGAGGGTTGAAAGTCAATTGGGAAATCGTGGCAAGCCAAGGCAAGTCCAGGAAGCAAGTCAGGGTGAAGTCGGAAGCGGGAGCATGGCCAACAAGAATGCCAGCAGCTAATCACCATTTTACATTAACAAATTTTTTTTTGATTGAAACAGGGGCAGAAATTTTCTTTGTTGTTTATTTTGTTGAAGTCAGGCGCCCACCTGGAGAACAAGGGAATACATTTCAAGTTTCAGCAATCAGGCGCCCACCTGGAGAACAAGGGAAGTACAATCCAATTTTAGCTTTTAATTTGTTATATTTGATAACGTGCTGTACCCCGTTACCAAACTGGGGCAGAAATTTTCTTTGTTGTTTATTTTGTTGAAGTCAGGCGCCCACCTGAAGAACAAGGGAATACTTTTCAAGTTCAGCAATCAGGCGCCCACCTGGAGAACAAGGGAATACTTTTAAATTTTAGCAATCAGGCGCCCACCTGAAGAACAAGGGAATACATTTCAAGTTTAGAAGTCAGGCGCCCACCTGGAGAACAAGGGAAGTGCAATTCAATTTTAGCTTTTAATTTTTTATATTTGATGACATGCTGTACCCGGTTACCAAACTGGGGCAAAAATTTTCTTTGTTGTTTATTTTGTTGAAGTCAGGCGCCCACCTGGAGAACAAGGGAATACATTTCAAGTCTAGCAATCAGGCGCCCACCTGGAGAACAAGGGAATACTTTTAAATTTTAGCAATCAGGATCCCACCTGGAGAACAAGGGAATACTTTTCAAATTTCAGCGATCAGGCGCCCACCTGGAGAACAAGGGAATACTTTTCAAATTTCAGCAATCAGGCGCCCACTTGGAGAACAAGGGAATAAATTTCAAGTTTCAGCAATCAGGCGCCCACCTGGAGAACAAGGGAATACTTTCAAGTTCAGCAATCACGCGCCCACCTGGAGAACAAGGGAATACATTTCAAGTTTTAGCAATCAGGCGCCCACCTGGAGAACAAGGGAAGTACAATCCAGTTTTTAATTTTTTATATTTGATAACGTGCTGTACCCCGTTACCAAACTGGGGCAGAAATTTTCTTTGTTGTTTATTTTGTTGAAGTCAGGCGCCCACCTGAAGAACAAGGGAATACTTTCAAGTTTCTGCAATCAGGCGCCCACCTGAAGAACAAGGGAATACGTTTCAAAGTTCAGCAATCAGGCGCCCACCTGGAGAACAAGGGAATACTTTTCAAGCGTCAGCAATCAGGAGCCCGCCTGGAGAATAGAGGCATATATTTCAAATTTTAGCAGTCAAGCATCGCTCGGAAGAATGGCAAAACTTCTCCGATCATAATGCAAGGCGACAACAAGGATTCCACCGGAAGAATACAAGTTCAAGGCAACACAAGAGCAAGTTTGAAGACATAGATAGGACCTTTTGTAACTCATAGCTTAGGCTAGCTTCTTTTTATTTTGACATGGTGTAATAAGGAGGTCAGCGAGCAGTAGCAGTATCAACAGCAGGGAAATCACAGTTCCTGGTAGCCCCAGCTACCAAACCTTCTCGAACTACACTGACCTGATTCCTGTTTAGCCCGGGATATGTAGGCAACCTTTGAAGCAGGGTGCGGTCAACTCTTTTAAAAATGCTTCACACGGAATATGCAAACGGGCAAAAATCGTTCATTTCTGCTCACTTGTCTTTGCACGAAAACTCTTCGTGTTTCCGGGCAAAGAGGGGCAGCTGTGAGCACGTGATTTTTGCCCTA
>NW_017683895.1:7524-8085 GCF_001879085.1 Nicotiana attenuata
CTATGTATGTATGTATATATATATATATATATATATATATATATATATATATATGTATATGTATGTATATATATATGTATATGGATCGGGCTGCACGCCGCAGCGATACTTATATGG
The DNA here is from genome assembly GCF_001879085.1 of Nicotiana attenuata. NCBI lineage: Eukaryota > Viridiplantae > Streptophyta > Magnoliopsida > Solanales > Solanaceae > Nicotiana > Nicotiana attenuata. The sequence goes on from NW_017683895.1 coordinate 7,642, forward strand.
ATCGGGCTACACGCCGCAGCAATATTGCGCTTGGGCTGTAGGAGCCCTTCCGGAGTCTGCACCCCCACAGTAAGCGCGGGTACCCATATAGATCAGGTTGCACGCCACAGCGATGGATCGGGCTGCACGCCGCAGCGATATATGGATCGGGCTGCACGCCGCAGCGATATATGGATCAAGCTGCACGCCGCAGCGGTTACTATATGGTACCTATTGAGCATGAATGCTGAGTACGAGTTCTGATTGGTAAGATTTGAGTCACGAGTGATAGAGAGGCTAGCCCGAGGGGCGATAATTATATGCAGGCATATGAGTGAAGTTTGCCTGAGTGGCCTGTTTATGAACTTGCTGATTTCACTTCCCTTTATAGTGAGTTTCTATCGAATATGTTGATATATCGACTGTTTTCACTCTTATTTATATTGAGCCTCTTTTCGGAAAGTT
>NW_017683896.1:0-1514 GCF_001879085.1 Nicotiana attenuata
AATATAATCAGTCCAGATTTTTCGGCATAATTGCGAGGTTTTAATTAATATTTAAAATAATCAGTCCAAATTATCTCTATATTTAATAATATTTTCGGCCTAATTGCAATCCCAAATATAATCAGTCCAAATTATCTCTATATTTAATAATAGTTAATTAATATTTAACTATAGGTATATAATTGCAAGGTTTTGTCATACGTATAGATTGGGATTATGGCCATTATCTTCAACAGTCAATTATGCCAAAAAATGTGGGTGTTAAAACTTGCATTTTAATAACAATAAGTCTTAATAAATTAAGTTGCCATGTGTCATTTTAATATGTTGCCACTTGGCTTTCTAATAATTTGCCACTTGGCTAAATGAGAAGGCAAACTTCTTTGCTTTAATATATATATAGATATTAGTACCCGCGCGGATGCGCGGTCCCTAATCATGTCAAATATTTAAGTTATTTGAATTGTATGTAAATAATCTTAAAATTTATACTTTCTCAGTAAATATAGATAATCACTGGATATTAACTACATGAAAAAAATTAACCATTTCTTCTATTTTTATTTTTTGATACTATTCTTGCCAGTGTCATTGAATCCTAAAAATAGTCAGAAAGCAAAATAATAACTCATATTTATGGCATCAAGTATTGAGACAATGAATGACTCTTTGGATAAGACTTAACTCTTTTGCTACTACTTGAACTCTATTTGGTGTGTTGATATCTCTTAAAAAATATTTCTTTCTTAAAATTTCAGTTTCTAAAATATTATTTTTCAATAATAATTATTTTTATAATAATATAATTGAAAATATATTCTTAATTCAAAACTCATTTTAGTTGGCTATCTAAAAATATAAAAAATTTTTTAGCTAGTGAATTTGGTTTTACTCCATTTTGATATTTGACATTAACCACGTTAGATATCTGAGTTATTTGAATTATATGTAAATAACCTTAACATTTAAACCTTCTAAATAATTATAGATAATCGTCAGATATTAATTAATAAACACTGCATGAAAAAAGACTAACATTTTCTCAATTCTTGTAGTGATAATTTTATTTTTGCAATATTCTCATAGGTGCCATTGGAACCTAAAAATAGTCACAAAGTGAAATAATAACTCATATTTATGGCAAAGCACAAAGGTTGACACGTTATAAACGATTCTTTGATTACGACGTGACTCTTATACTACGACTTGAACTCTTATTTGGTATGATTTTATTTTTCAAAAAATATTTCTATTTTGAAATTTTAATCTAAAACTTTATATATATTATAATAATGATTATCTTTATATTGATGCAAGTGAAGATATTATCCTTAATTTAAAATTCACGTTAATCGGCTATCTAAAAATTTAAATGATTCTTTGGCCGGATTTATTTCAATATGACTCCACTTTAAGTTTATCGATATCTCTAGCCCCAAAATTTGAATTTTCAATACCCCATATATACAAAAAATTTGTTCTTTGAATCATTAAATGTTAAATTAGTTGATTAT
>NW_017683896.1:2752-8083 GCF_001879085.1 Nicotiana attenuata
TTTTTTTTTTTGCTAGAGGCGAAGTAGTATTTAAATAATTAGAAAAAATAACAAAAGTTCCTAACATGATTGCATATGATCATTAACCGAATTAAGTATGATAACATGATAAAAAAGGATAAATTTTATTTTTAATTTAAATTCGAATTTTAGAACTTTATCTATAAATTCAAAATTACCTTTTAATATTTGTATTTAACTAAAATAGTCAAATATAGAATAAAGTTACCATATGCTATTGACATTTATTAGCTTGCCACTTGGCTTAACCATAATGTCAATTATATATGGTAACTTTCTTGCTTTAATATATATGTAGATTAGAATATCACAAAATTTATCTATACACAATAAATCTGTTCTTTAACGTGAAAAAAAAGTAAAAAGGTAAGTCGTAATATTATTTACCAAATATATTATTCTTTCATGTCTTCCATGTGCATCATCATGCCTCCAATACCTCATTTTTTCCTCCTGTCATGAATTGTGTCCTTTAACAAAAGGGACTCCATTACAATTAATATAACGAACAACCTTTACTAACTCTTTCTCTGCTCTACTTATCCGATCCGTCTTTCAATGATGCTATGTATTGTATTTGATTCTAAGGTATTGTTTTTGGAACTATTGATTGTACGTGAAATTGTGTGTGACAAAGATGATATAAAAGAGGTGTAGTTAAGAAGATGCATGGGAAGAAGGGGAAGTTTTTTGGCTTTCTTAGGGAAAGTAGACGGATAACTGAAGGCAGAAAGGCCCTTTTAAAGTGTGCTTTAATTTTTACTCATTAAGTGGGTGCTTTAAAATTATTTTTCTTTTTTAAAGAGAACAAAACGTGTCCTTTAATAGTGCCATGTAAAATCAGTTATTTTTTTAAAAGTAAATTTTTTTGAAATTTGAATTCTAAAAAATAAAACTGTCTCAAATTTTGAATTATGAAAAAAAAAAACTGTCCTTTACGTTTTTCTTAAATGGGTTTGAAACTCCAACAAAATTGGAGAATTATCCAAAAATTCTACACATGTCACTTTAATATTACGCCACTTGTCATCATAATATTTCTTTGCCTCTCCTATTATATATAAATAGATAGAAGATAGATTTTCATTTTTTTATTTTAAAATAACTTTAAAACTTCAACTTGAAACTACTCCCCAAATTGAATAGGTAGTTATTTTTTTTTTTTTTGAATATAGTTAATTATAAGATATCTATATTTATTAATTCAAATAGAATAACTAACTAATTCAAAATTTAAAAAGGTTTTTTTAGTTAAAAAGATAGTTTATTTTGTCTTTACAGTGCCACTTGGCTTTTTGTGATTATGCTACTTATCTTAATAATATGCTTTTGCCTCTCCTTTTTTCTGTTATATAGAAAAGAGAAGTTGATCGACCAAGGGGGCAAAATTACCATTTTACCTTGCCATTTGATTTTATTTTTTCTATTTCTATTTCTATTGGTTGATCAAGAGCAAATCTCTTATTTTTAGTTCCCCAAAGTAATAATATGTGGTTCAGCAAATACAGACACAATTCTAGAAGAATTTCTCTTATGAGAATAAGAAACCCTTGGTTGTTTCATTTGATTTTTCTTCATGGTCTTTCAAGTTCAGGTAATCTTTTCTCTCAATTTTTGCTTTAGTCTTCTCCCAGTTCTTTTCAAAATTTTCAATTTCATGGCTAAAATTCATTTTTGTTTTTCTACTATGTTCTTGTTCATCTATTCATCTCCTTGCTTTTGTTTCTCTCTTTCATTATTAAAATGTTCCTTTTGCATAATCTCTTTATTTTTCTTCTGATTTTCAATGATTACTTCTTTTTTCCAGTTCTTTACATCTTCTCGGCTGGGCTGTTCTAATTTCAGGTATGAGCTGTCTCAATTTTTGCCCACTTCTAATTTCTCTTCAGTCTTCCAAATTTCATTGCTGGAATTCGTGGCTGATGTCTTTAATAGAGAAAGAGGTAGAGTTTCGGAAGGTTTGCTATGCGTAAAATGTAGTTGGGAGATTGGGGTAGAAACGATGAACAAAAAGATTATAGTAGTAATTTCATTTGCTTTTGACTTCTTTTTAATTTTATTTTTTCGTTTCTATTGATTAGAAAGGTAATTTTCTGTTTCCACCATCTTCCTCCAATTCTTCCATGTACTTTTCTCTGTTACTATCTTTAATAAAAGCTTTTATCGACTGATCCAAATTTTGTAATTGTAGATGAGCATGTTTTTGAAATATTCTGCTTCTTATGATCACATTAGTTCTTTTGAAATTAGTGTATTTTAGTTGATGTTACTTCAGTACTCTTTGACCAAAGAGTAATCGTCTAGGTAGAGAGAGGAGTCAATGTTGCTTCATCTCCTTTTTTTTCACACCATAAGAAAGAAATTTGAATTCGTAATGCATCTCCATGCTCAACAAGATACACCAACCTCGGAATGTTTTGCTTTCAATCTTACAGATTTTCTGATGGAGCTTACTCCAAGTGTTAGTTGAGAACTCCGATGGAGCTTACTTTAAGTCTCGGTTGGAAACTCTGATTGTATGCATTCACACGGTCATTTGATAATGAAGTATTTGCAGTTACATGTAAGTTTGAATTTTACCTCATCAAAATTGATGTTTTCTTCAAGAAACATAACTGAGGAAGTTTTCATTGAAAACTTTTTGCATTACTTAATTAGTTTAACTATTCAGCAAACAATTTGGATGTTATTGTGAATTTTTGGGTGCTGAGTGAATCATGGATTACAGTTTCTGGGTTGGTGGTCTCTTCTGATATGATAAATTTATGATATGGGTAACAAATTTTTTTACCTTTTTTCTTGCCACATTTGTGACATATTATTTTAAACTGGTATTATTATGAAGATTTGCCAAGAGCATTAAATAGAATCTCTTATTGCTTTTTAGGAAAGAAGAATATCAGGGTGAGAATATCATGCATGCCTATCATTTCCTTGAAATTGACTTCTAAGGCATGTACCAAGTTTTTACAACCAGTATGAATGGATCTTTGACTTTTATTATTTTAAGCTATTGCGAATTTACTTGTACGCAAACAGTTGTGGAAAAAAAGAATCTACCTAATAATCCTTTGTGACTTTCACCTCTTATTTGTGAGACTGACAATTTCTTTTAATTTAAATAGATTGTAGAAAAGCAGTGCAATATACCTTCTTATTACTAATGCACACCTTTGAAGAAAATAATACTTCTCATTTTCTTTTTAATATATGTGTTTGTATACCACCATTTAGAACTATATTGTGTGTCGCTATTATGAGACAGATAGTTTTGTGACTGTCAATGATTCTCCATGTAATTGAGGTTAGTTGTTGAACTACAAAGAGCTGGCTTGGTTTGTCGTTTCAAATATTTTTGGGTAGTTTAGAAGACAACATTTGTGACAAGGCTCAACTGGAGAGCAATGTCTTATTGTCGAGTCACTGAGAAGAAGCCTGCCAGATTATTGTGCTTCAACTACTTTATTCCGTTCGACCTGTTCGTTTTTTGGCACTAAGATTCAAATAGCATTTTGGTCATCTAATATAGCTGACGTAGCATATCAGGGTTAGCTAATTCAACGTGGCCTCCACTCCTACAGCCACTGCATAGTTTAATTCCACTGCACGGGGTTCTACATTTTCATTTGCTTTAGATACTTTTCCCAATTCTATACTTTTTGTTCTTATCCTTCTACTCAGATTGATACAATCTCCAGATTAGCTACTCATCTTTCTAGCCATATCTTGTGAAATATTCTTTTCCTCTCTTACTATTAATTCTTTAATATAAGGTTTTCTTTGTTTCTAAGGTTATGCTTTGTTCTTTGATTTTTCGTTGTAGGTTGTCGGATACACTTCTAGATTTTGATTGTTATCTTCCAGTTTCCTATTCAAATAGAGAAAATCCTCAGATTGTTCCTGCAGAATGTAAGTACTTTCGAAAGTTATTGAATGGGAGTATTAAGGTATTACCCCTTGAATAGTATGCAGAGCCTGAGGTTTTAAGATCATTAAGGTGATGAATAGGTGGCTTTATTATTTAATCATTTTACAACTTAACGGAAGAAGAAGAAGAAGAAGAAAGAAAGAATTTATTCCCATCAGCTTGCACCTTAGATGTATTGAATTTTGCATCTCCTTTAATATGAGTGAATGATGCTAGCTGCTACTTCCTATATTTGATGGTGTGGACAGTAGACTCTAACATAACTGATAACTACTTTTGTGTAATATTAATTGCTTTGATGGATACGAGACAATAGTTTTAAGGTTCTCTTTTAACTGTGATTTCCTTTAAACATATGAAAAATAATTAAATATCTGTAATGAATCCAAGAGAGTGCTGTTAGAACTTGATATTCTTACTTTATTCGTAGGATCTTATAGATTTGCAATGGGAAAAGATACTGCTTTCTATATTCGGTGTTTGAAGAGTTTTTCGAAAATAATTCTGGAAGAAGTTTGTGGAAATGTTTTGTAAGAATGTTTCTGGAAACAATTCTTATTTCGATGATTGTTATTGTAAAAATAATTTTGAAAAATTAACTATATTTGATTGGATAGGATTATTAAAGAGCGCGAAAACTGAAATGCGACCTATCAGTTAGATGAACTTTTAATCAAAATGATAAATTTTAATCTCATGTGCGCCACCGGTAAAAATTTGCATGCAACTTCTACTGGATTGACTATTAGCATCTTTACTTACCTACTACACCAGATTTTTGACCATATTATGTTGTATATTTGGCAGGACCTACCAACTATCCCATCAAAAGTTTGTTGCAGTTGATATGTCTTTTGGAGGAAGAGAGAAGACAAATCAAACTCCAGCTAACGCAACAAGAAGTTCTCGGTTGTTCAGATCTCAAAAAGACGCGAGCTCGGATGGGAGCTAACAGGTTGAAGGAATTACAGAGAACTGCTACTTGAACTTCTTTATAAAGTCTACTTGATGGTTTTTACATAGAGCCTGATTGAAATTTGTAAGTTATTAAATCTTTTTACATTGTAATGTATTCATGAGGGGAGTTCTCATCAAATACTTAGATATACTTCGTCTCTTGCCCAAATTGAACGCCATTTTTATTAACTTCCTAATGTGAACTTTTGATCTCTCCTTAAATTTGCTGCATCCTTTTCATGTACATGATGGCTTTGTTTTCTATCAAACTTCCAACACCAGGTCCTATGAAATAAGAGTTGATATGACTGCTTTTATAGACGATAATAAATCGTTGACAGAAAATCTAGGCACCATGTTGGTTCTATTATCGTTTAAATGACTTGTGTCTCCATCTTTTTATATACTGATTAACATGCCTAAGT
>NW_017683897.1:0-8083 GCF_001879085.1 Nicotiana attenuata
AACCGATGTAAAATGATCATTGACGATATTGTTTATATAATGTAGCGCCCAATATTATTAATATTGACGAGGATGTTGAGCTCAAATCTGTCATGGAATTTGGACAGATAAATGATTGGCCAAATGAAAAATATGCAATGAAAATTGACTTCATCTGAAAAATATGAAGTTGGACGAATAGTCCCAACAACTGAAAATATAAAGGCTATATGGAGATATTGAAATATGATTACTATTATATTGCAAAAGGAATCCTTGATATAGATTTGTTTATTCTAACAAATATTGTCAAGGTTTTGTTGGTTATACAAATGCAGGGCATAGTTCGTTGTTCAAACAATCTATTTCCATGTGAGGACGCGTGACTTTTCTTTGGAGAGACGATTCCAATAATATTGAAGACGATGATGCTTGCATAGCTCAATTAAAAGAACGATATATTGAAGAAGACAAAATAAAGCACATTTAGCCAAAGTTTCTTTGCAGAGACGATCTTCAATAGAATGATGAAATAGATGTTCAAGAAATTCCTTCAAGTGATAATTTGGCGGAATAATTCACGAAGGCATTGCCGATCTCAATATTAGAGAAGTTGTTATACAAGCTTGGAATTCGGCGTCTCCGAGAAATAAAGTGGTATTTTCATCAGGGGGAGGCAAATACGCGCTGTACTCTTTTTCCCTTAGCTAAGGTTTTATCCCACTGGGTTTTCCTGGCAAGGTTTTTAATGAGGCAACAAGTAATGCGTATTATGAGATATGTGTACTCTTTTTCCTTCACTAAGATTTTTTCCTCCATGGTTTTTTTTCTTAGTAAGGTTTTAACGAGGCACATTATCTATGGACATCCAAGGGGGAGTGTTATGAAATACATATTTATAAGGATGTCCACTAATCAAATATAACTCCCACTATTCTTCTCCATTATGTAGATAACCCCCACTACTTCTCACCATTATTGTTGTAACTCCCTCACCTTCATAACCTACCCATGATCTTCCTCCAGGATCTCAAATGTTTAATGGCATACTTATGGAATTCTTTTGGTATACCTCTATGTTGTACTATAAATAGAGGATGAGAACTCATTTTGTAACACACTTGAATACATGGAAGAAATAGATTCTCTTCTCTCTTTCTCTCTACATTGTTGTCTATCTTTTTGTTTTATATTACTTTGAGCTAAGTTTTGTAACATGTTATATTTTTTATTTAAATTTTCATTATTATTTTAATACATTTGTCATTACAGCTAATATATTACGTACATAAGCAAGAAATAACCTCTTAAACTCCGTGTAATCAAATTCCGCCATATAAAACGGAGGGTCAATAATTCATGTTGGAATCTTTACATTCCTATGCCATATAGTAAACTGTATTACCCTCCATGCTTAACTTTTAATATAATTACTTTATATACTTAATTACCATTTATGTACATTTTAGGGATTTTAATGGTATTGATTAGTCTCCTAATTTAACTCTACCGTATATTCCCCCCCCCCCCCACGTCTCTCTCCAAATCTCACCCCCTCACCCACGTATCAAATCACACCCCACGATTTCCTCTTCAATCACCCACTATTTCCTCTTCTAAAACCAGCAAAAATCTGTAACTCTTCCATTAAAGCCTACTCTCAAGTTCTTTCTTCTAGAATCAGTCAAAATTTCTACTATTCTTCAAAGTTCATTCATCCATTAACGACCAGCTTCAAAGATTTTCAATGAAGAATAACAGAGCTTTAAAGAACAGCCCTAAAAAAGTTAAAAGAAACAGATGCTCCTTCTTTAGATTTGGATGTTTATCACCATATTCACCGAAAAAGCATGAAAAATCTGCTCATGCAAATGAAGAGAAGAAGCATAGGCTTTCCCTTCGTCAAGCTAGAACTGAACAAAAATATGATTTTGATGTTGGTGAATCTTCGAGGCAAATCAATTCAGCGAAAAGGAAAGGCAAAGAGATAGATTTTGATGATGATTTTGTAGAAGATGAACCTGTCATTAAACCTGCAAAGAAAGTTAAAGTGTCTCCTACTGTAAAAGCTCCAAAAAAAAGCTCCTACTGTAAAATCTCCTAAAAATGTTCAACAACATTCATTGGTGAAGGTAAGAATTTAGTAATTTCAACAATAGTTTTTTGTTTGTTTTAATTCTTAAAAGGCTCCATAATCTGTGTTTTTGGTGGTTTGTAGATTATTTGTCTAGATTGTGAAGATTAGTTGTAGTTTTCTGAATCTCTTTAAACTTGTAGATATATTGTAAAAAATTATAGTTATATTGTTTTTGTTTTTAACTGTATTATGTAGTTGTAGATATATTGTATGACAAATGTAGATATGTTATTTTTTAGATTGGAGCACTGTATTAATAAGAGATTATTTATTTTTTTTATGCAGAATGAACATTTTTTTGCACCTCATAATGTTGATTATGGGCTCCTTAGGTTTCAGACATTATCCGACCCTTTGTGAAAGTGAGGTGACTGGCAGATTAGCAAGGAAAAAAGGTGCACCAGCTGTGAACGAGAAAACACAAGTCTGGAGGAAGAAGAATTAGTTGCAATTTTTTGTATGGAACATGTAGTTAAATTGTTTAGTTGCAGCTAGTTTTATAGAAAGATAGTAGACAAGTTTATGAACAAGATTGTTGAAGTTTAATTGTTGCAGATTTGTGCTACAATTATTTTACCCTTTGTTTTTTTTTTAATTTTATCCAGTGTACTAGTTCGAACAATGGGGAAATATTCTGTTGTTTTTATATTCACTTGTTGAAAGTAAACAGTACTTGATCTAATTATTGTTACTGGTTAACTCATTTTCAACTTAATTATTATGTAGTTACCTGTCAACTCCAGATTATATAGTTATTTTGTAGTTTTTTTGTGGATAAAGTGTAAGGATCATTAACAACTATCGATGGGTGCTAGAGATAATAAAACAATTGTATATTATATATATAGAAATCATTCACAAGCCAATCAAGCTATGAAAGTATTAACTCAATACAGAATACTAATTAAACAAAACAATTTCAAACTAACTACATTAAGAGTTGAAGGTGCCTCAACTATTACACATCAAATATAATGTGGCATGCCGGGATAAACAATAGATGTTGCCTTCAAGAGTCTCATTCCAATCCGAAACAACACACATATTTTGTTTTTCACCATATGCATGTTTGAATTGCTCAAAAAACCACTTCCATGATACGTCATTTTCTGAATCAACAACAGCATATGCTAGTTGCCTTGAAGTGCCATGTACAATTTTTACCAACACATACCAGCCAATAGCTACAAAATAAAAATAATTTAAACAGTGGTATAAAAAATGTAGATTAAAAAAAATTGTTGTAGCATAAAAGCTCATATTCAACAATTTATATACAAAACAACTACAAACTATCTACAATTTTGTTATACAATATCACAAGAAAAACTGAAGAAGTAAAAATTTACAAATAAACTACAAAATAAAAAAAAAAAAGATTTTTGACCATTCATATGTTCCTACCTTCTAGCGCTAGATCTTTTCACCCTAAATTGGAACTTGTTCATGACAGAATAGTGCTTCATAGCACTTGCAATTGTTTGCTTGTCTTGGTATGGCCTACTTCAATGACACTTGGTGTACTTTCTGTTATTATTATACTTTCATATTCCACTATCGCCGGAGATGTTGGCATATCAATTAACTTTAGTGTTCCAGATGAACCTGCAATAAAATAAAGCTAAATACTGTTATGAACTATTTTTTGTAGATATTTTGTAGTTAATTTGTAGAAATATTGAAATTCTGTATTTCATATTGAGCTACAAATGATATGTAGTTTTATTCTAGAAATATTATAGATAGAATGAAATTCAATACTAATATATATATATATATATATATATATATATATATATAGACTTTGACATGTAGTTTTTTTGTAGAAATATTGTAGATAAATTGTAGATCAGTAATTACAACCAAAATTCGATAGTAATGTAACAGATGCAATGTGTTCGAACTGGTGATACTCAATTCCAAATTGAAATCACTACTATTATACATAGCGGATATGTTTCTAAGCTTTGTTTTCCTTTTTCGTCTCCATGTATACACGAACACCCATATCGTCTTAATTTCCATTGGAGGACAATGTCGTTTGACAATGTATTTGATTTCTATTATTTTTTCGGATTGTATCTATCATTAGATGCTCTGCTATTGTAGATTCAATTAGGCTATAACCCGCATCCTCGCCGACTACAATTCCATCGACCTGAAAGTCACTTATATCTCCCATAGCTATCCTTAATTCACATTCAGTTGAAGCATAATTGGTTTTCGACATAATTGCGCTTGTTACAGAAGAATTGTAGCTAATTTTAGTTGCTTTTGATTTGTGAAATCAGAAAAGCAGTGAAACAGAGTATTGTCGTAAAAACAAAGTAGTGAATTTTGGAGAAGAAACGAGCGAAATTTAATAGCGAGATTTGCGTTTGATTAAAAATCTGGAAAGAATCCTTAATATGCCCAACATTCGCGTGCCTATTAAAGGAAATTGTACAACTAACAGATTCTGTTTTAATAGTTGTTTTATATTTTGTAAAAAATCTGTTAGCAGGGCGGGTAATTTGCAAATTATGGACATTTTTCGTAATATAGTTTCCTATATGGTATAGGAACGAAAAAATTTCCTTTGACAAATACCGTCTTATAAACTAGGACTAGGGATGAAGGGTCATTGTATTGTGACTGCCCATGGAGTGCAAATTGCAAGTTATATGTCAATGGCTCAATGTTGTGGATTTGGAGTAAAATAGCACGGCTAGTCAGTTTTTGGACTGGTCATTCATAAATAGCCAGCGTTTGCAAAGTCATATAAAAATACCATTATTTTTGCTGTAACACGAAAAGTTCCAGCATAATATACTTAGAGATCGGAGTTGCACCTGTGTATGAACTTCCAGCATATTATGTTGGAACTCCAACACGCGGAAAGTTCCAGTATAATATACTGGAGTTCAGTATACTTATGCTATTATATGGAGTTCCAGTATATTATGCTGGAATTTCCAGTATATTATACTGGAGTATTTTTTCAGATTTGAACAGTTTTTTCGTTCAATTTTATCTTTACATGAAAATCGGCCTAAATTTCGATTACTTTTGAAAACGTGGCTATTTTTGAATGACCACTTGTAAATCTGACTATTTTTGATATCTTCTCCGATTTGGAGAGGGATTATGCTTGTGCAAAATTACAAAATTAGCTGATCGATCAAAATTAATGCATTCGCTAGTTGAAAAATATATATAAAATATGTATATTTGTTTTATTACACTATATATATATACAAAAAATATACTATTATTTTTTAGAAGCGACTCAAAGTATACATTTTCATTATGTTTTGGTAAACATTGTTCCAGATTATGCAGAGCAACTCATAGTGTCATGGGCTCCAATAGGTGGTTTGGCCCAATTTTCAAAGCTTATGGAGAATTCAGTAACCAATTACAGAATATATAAAATATAATATATAGGAAGCCAATCCTCTGATATTTTGCCTTTGTCTTGGGAAATGCAGTGGACTGATTATCCCCTCTCTATATATACATATACTGTGAGACCTCTCATAAACATCTCTATATAATTGCCATTCATTATAAAAGTCAAGTTTTTCGGAACCGTTTTTTATATTAGGTTATATATATGTTCTCTATAACAAACTTCAGCTATAACAGTCAAAAGTATAGGAACAAACGCAAACTATTATAGAAGGTTTGACTGTATTATAAATTACTCAAGATTAAGTTCATCTTGCTTAAAATTAGATTCAATAGAACCATAACTAAGAAGAACTTGATATATTAGATTCATTTACAAAGTTGAGTCTGAGCACTAGTTAATAAGGATAAGAAGATCGTTCAAGACATATATTTAAAACTCAACACATTAAAACTAACTTTAATAATGCTAATGACATTAATACACTAGTATTTCTAAACCTTTAATTTATAACCAGCTATTAAGGTGAATCAGCAAAACAGGTACTTTTAACAACTGAGCCCATCTTGAGGTTGTATGCAGACAAAGGCTGGTCAGTCTTCATTTTCAATGGAATAGTGTTCAACGTTTATAAGAGCCAATTCCACCCAATTAACTTGATTATCTCAATAAGTCCACTTTGTCTGTCTTCTTTTATCTGACATTGAACTCTGATGTTTCTGACTACCTTATCTTCAGCTTTGGGTTCACCATGGCACCTGAGGGGAAAAAAATAATTAGCAATTCAATTAATTTTAAAAGCAGACTTTGAGTTGGTTGAAGAAAATGGCTGAGTTTTGTAGGTTCTCTTATAGGAAAAGATCATGTGTGTATTACATGACAAACAAGTTGTGTAGGCAATACTGAATTGCATGATAAGTTGTTCTAAACTATTGTGTTCCACATAATATACATGACAAATTCATGCACGGTAAACTAAATATACAATGTTGAAATTCCTTATACTATTATTTTAAATATGTTGACTAAACTTCTAGCTATATATATATATGGTTGTAGCTCACTACAATATTTTAGCCCTACAACCACCCCTGAGAAGTGTGGCCTAAGATGCCAAGAAGTGTAGCATTTGGTCAAAGGCAACACTTTACGGCTTTAGGCAACATTTTTTGGGGGGTGGCCTAAAGTACCGTAACCTTTGACTATTGGCCACGCTTTGTAGGTGTTGCTTAGAAGCCACGCTTCAAAAGTGTGGCCGATACGGTATAAAGGCCACGATTATTTTTTGTCATATAGCCACACTTTTATGACATAAAGCTACATATTTGAAGCGTGATCTTTGTCACGTTATAGACTACGCTTTTAAAGTGTGGCTTCTAGAGCAACATTTATCATTAACAACACCAGATTGACAATCCCTATGGCCACACTTTCTAAGTGTGGCAATTTTGTCTACACTACGAAGTACTTTTTTAAATATTTATATTAGCCACAATTTTGTGGTTAAAAAATTATATTTGTTTACATTAAATTCTGATGTAACGACCCGACAGGTCGTTTTGGGTATCTACACTTCGCTTGGTGTTTTGAGGGCTCGAGTATCTCCGCATGATGTATTATGACTTACGTAAATCGTCAGTATTGGTTTTCAAGTTATCCGGAATCGATTTAGGAGAATGAACTTCAAGAATTAAGTTCTAAGTTGGAAGAATTGACCAAGTTTGACTTTTTAGCATTTGAACTCGGAATGGAGTTTCGTCAGTTCCGTTAGCTCCGTTGGATGATTTTGGACTTAGGAGCGCGTCCTGATTGTAATTTGGAGGTCCATAATGGAATTAGTCTTGAATTGGCGAAAGTTGGATTTGGGAAGTTTGACCGGGAGTGGACTTTTTGATATCGGGGTCGGATTTCGATTCCGGAAGTTGGAATAGGTCCGTAATGTCAAATGCGACCTGTGTGCGAAAGAGGTCAATCGGAGATGATTTGGTAGGTTTCGACATCAGTTATGGAAGTTGAAGTTTCAAAGTTTATTGATTTCGGCTTGAGGTGTGATTCATCGTTTCGAGGTTGTCATGCGTGATTTGAAGCTTTTGGTAGGTTTGTCTTGTCATATGGAACCTGTCTGCAATTTGGCGCCATTCGGAGTTGATTTGATATGGTTCGGACGCTCGGTTGTGATTCTAGAAGTTCTTGAAGTTTAGTTTGATTTTCATGCATTTTGGTGCCCGATTCGTGGTTTTTGAAGCTATTCTGATGATTTGAGCGCGTGAGCGAGTTCGTGTTGTATTTTTAGACTTGTGTGCATATTTAGTTTGGAGCCTCGAGGGCTCG
The DNA here is from genome assembly GCF_001879085.1 of Nicotiana attenuata. Classification (NCBI taxonomy): domain Eukaryota; kingdom Viridiplantae; phylum Streptophyta; class Magnoliopsida; order Solanales; family Solanaceae; genus Nicotiana; species Nicotiana attenuata. The sequence continues at coordinate 7,839 of NW_017683897.1, forward strand.
GGTGAGTTTCAGATTGGTTTCAGAATGTTCTTGCATAGTTTTTGATTTCTGGTTCTGGTATCTTCGCTTGCGATGTTTTGGTCGCAAATGCGGCCATCGCACTTTGCGAAGGCTGGTCTTCGCATTTGCGAAGCTTTTGTCGCAAATGCGACCTCAGCAGAACTCCTTCAGGTTCGCAATTGCGATGTGTTTTTCGCAATTGCGAGGTTTGCATTTGCGAACCCCCTGTCGCAAATGCGACATCT
>NW_017683898.1:0-4461 GCF_001879085.1 Nicotiana attenuata
ATTCACAATACCACGGTACTCTTATACGAAGTCCGATCACGGCCCGATCGGCTAGGCCGCCTCATTTGAGACATCACCCAATATCACAATTTCAATTATAATTTCCAGCATAATCACCACCATGTATGCGGCATGACGTCTGATCACGGCCAGATCGGCTAGGCCGTTTCACCCGAGACATTACCCTTTTCTATCATTAATCTCACTTCATACTTCTTTCACATCTTTTCAATTCATTGGCACTAGTGGTCACAATTATAAAATCATTCTTGGCACTTGGCCGTATTTCATATTTCATGGTCCGCTTTTCACGTTCACACATCATCATCATTATCAACAACAACACTTTTCAATTCAAGATTTTAGGTACACATGTGAGCAATTAAGTGTCTTAGACATACAGAGATTTTTCACATAGTTTAGCATAACAACCTTCATTCAAAACTTGACTTGAAGTCGTAAAACTATAACACACAGCCCATACTTTAGGGGTGTGCATTCGATTTATCGATTCGATTTTGACCCTTATCGATAATTACTTATCGATTATCGATTTGTACATATGCTTATCGTTATCGTTTCAATAAGGTTTCGATTTTTTCGATTTCGATTTATCGATTTTGGGGCTTATTGATTCGGTTATCGATTACACCAATAAGAAAATTTGTGGGATTCCACGGAAAGTATATCGCTATAAACACACCTAACTAATATGGACCAAAAGAAGCTAAAATAAGACGAACACCGTTTATAACATAAAAATTGTGTCAACAAGCACATGCAACAAAACTAAAGTAAGGGATCAAATGTATGCCACCAACACTCCAACGGTATAAAAAAAATACATCATCACGGCTAATTCTATTTTCCATTAATTTGAACTTCATTCCCTTGAGCTTTAAATATGATCATTCCTTAAATGTGGTAGATGAAAGAATAGGGTTAGGGACTTAGGGTAAAGGAAAGGGTATTATAGAATAAGGGTAAAAAAAATTATAAAAATTTAAAAAAAAATTAATTTTTTTTTTTGGTATTTCTTATCGGTTTATCGATTAACCGATAACTGAAGAGGACAAAATCGAAATCGATAACTCGATAAGGAAAATTTCGAAACCGAAATCGAAATCGAAATCGATAAATCGATAAACCGATATCGATAAACCGATAACAAATAATCGATTCGATTTATCGATAAACCGATTCGAATACTCACCCCTACCATACTTTGAACATATTTCCAATTGATAACATAGCATGATAAGAGCAATTGGAACACATATTGAACATATATCTTTCAACACAAGTTTACTCGGAATAGCCAATTTCATAATGATCAACTCGGGTCTTACATAACTTACATGAACACCGTGGAACTCAATTCTAAGAAAGGAGTTTAGCCAACATACCTGGATTCAGTCATTTAGTGTTATTAAAAAACCCCCACTACTCTTACAGCTTTAATCTACATCAACAGAATTCAATTGGACCAATATTAGTAAAAATTTCCAGGTTTTTGGTCATTTTGGCATTTTATCAAACACCTAAAGTGTATAGCATTCTACTACCTCTAGTAATGGTGTTCCTTCATGTGATGACCCAAAATGTCATCTTTAAATTAAATAATTATCTCGGTATTTAAAGACCTTGAAAAGCGTTATTAATCATTCCTCGACTTGCGTGCGCAGTCCGTATAATTTTCTGGAGGGTTTTTATGTGAAAAATGGATTAAAATGTGAATTAGAGTTTTAAAACTCAATTGAGTTGACTTCGGTCAACATTTTGGGCAAACAGACCCGGACCCGTGATTTGACGATCTCGGAAGGTCCGTGGAAAAATATGGGACTTGGGCGTATGCCCGGAATCGAATTCCGAGGTCCCAAGCCCGAGAAATGAATTTTTGAAGAAAATTATTTTCTGGAAATTTCTGTGAGATTTGGAAATGAATTGTGATTAGAACTTGATGGTATAGGGCCCGTATTTTGGTTCCGGCGCCCGGTACAGGTCTTATATGTGATATAAGATAAGTCTCTGAAGTTTGGTAAGAAACGGACTTGAAACGACCTGAATCGGATCGTTTTTGAGAAAATTGGAAATTTGAAGTTTCCGGTTCGATAGTGAGATTTTGATCCGAGGGCCGGAATGGAATTCCGAAAGTTGGAGTAGTTTCGTAGTGTTGAATGTGACTTGTGTGCAAAATTCCAGGTCATTCGGACGAGGTTTGATAGATTTTTTGATCGAAAGTGTAATTTGAGAGTTTTTGGAATTCTTAGGCTTGAATATGATGTAAAATTTGTGTTTTGATGTTGTCTTGAGCGTTCTGAAGATTGGAACAAGTTTGAATGATGTTCTAGGATTGGTTGGCATGTTTAGTTGAAGTCCCGGGGGCCTCGGGTGTGTTTCGGGGTGGTTTCAGATCATTTCGGGCTGTTTTGCAATAGCTGAAGCTGGTATCTGGTGTTAGTCTTCGCTTCCGCGAGGTCCTGGGGCTCCGTGAACATTCTTAAATTGTATTAGGTTATGGACCCTATGAACTGAGTAACCTGAGAACATTGTTGAGCAATGTGAAACAGAAATCTGTGGGTACAAGGTGCCGGGGGAAATATATATTATTTATGATTATGAAATGAGGCGTCACAATGTGACCTTTACTCGAAAGAGTTATATTCGAAAGATATTTGTTTGAAGGAAATATATTTGAAAGATATTTATAGTTGAAGGACTTGATTAATTGATTGCACTTGTATACATTATTCGTTGAGCAATATTTATGGTGTTTTTGTTGCCTACTATTTATATCACTAGATGATCATTATTGTCATCATTGTTATCTGCTTCCTATTATTCTTGTACGCTATATTGTACAAGTTTATTTGGTAGTCTGGTCCTAGCCTCGTCACTACTTCGCCGAGGTTAGGCTAGGCACTTACCAGCACATGGGGTCGGTTGTGCTGATACTACACTCTATACTCTTTTGTACAGATCCCAGTGCTGTAGACTTCGGACCGCAGTGAAATTTGCTGTTTCTTGTTCATCAGGAGACCCAAGGTAGTCCTGTAGGTGTCCGCAGGCCTTGGCGTCTCCTTCTATCTACTATTCCTGTTTCCTTCATGTATTTCCAGAGACAATGCTGTATTTATTTCTTTCAGACCTTTGTTTGTAGTACTCTTAGACAGTCTGCGAAGTTGTGACACCAGTCTTAGATAGATTTTGTTATGGATTGGTATTAGCAGTATTATTTAAAACTTTACAATGCAGCCTTCCGCTTTTTCAATTCTGTTTTTATCTAATTGTTGGCTCTTAACTGTTATCGGATTAAAAATGGAAACAAGGTAAATAGTTTAGTTGGTTGGCTTGCCTAGCTTTCACTAGTAGGCGCCATCACGACTCCTGAGGGCGGAAAAATACGGATCGTGACATAAGTGGAAGCAGTGATTCATCTTAAGTTGTAAAGTGAATTTTGTTCATTAACTGAGTCGAAACTTTAATCCTTTGGAAACTGGAGTTGGCTTCATACATTGTATTTTAGCCATTTATGTCAATATTTTATTATTCTTCACTTGTTTAAGAATGTTGGTTTATCCTTGTGTAGTATTCACTAGCCTTGTTTGATAAGGCAACTGTCATTGGCTAAATAAGAAAAATTTGAGCTTTTAGAAAGTCTAATAACCTGGACATTGGAATCGAAGTAGGTTAGTATCTACTTCTTGTTAGTTTCATTAGGCACTAGGATGTCATTTCAAAAAGAGAAATTGGGCCAAAAGAATTTGGCGAGGCCCGATAGTTTTAGCATCTACTACTTATCCAAGCTAGCCCAAACTTTAAAGTGTCATGTTCCTACAATAATAAATCAAAACAAGTAATCCAAATAATTAATCTAACCGCTAGGCAATTAATAGGCGCGCTTCGACTTTTTCAGTACGGACTTGCTTGCGTAGCGTGATGTTTAACATTAAATAAATTAACTAAATAATCTAATATCATATTCATTAATTTTAGTTAATTTTTAATTTATTTAATCCTCATGATCGCGGATTCGCTTGCATAGCGCGATAATAACTTTTTAATAATTTTCAAAAAATTAATTTTTCTCAAAGCACAAATAAAGTAATATTAGTAATTTTTTCTGAAAGTAATAGCGCGCTAATAATCATTTGTCATCGGATTCTCTTGCGTAGTGCGATTAGGAAAATTTTAATATTATTCAAATTATTCTTTAACAATTTTAATAAATAAAAGTGGATATAGGCAAGCATGAAAATCAATAAAACACAGTTTGTCCAAAATTAATTTAAGCCAAGTTTTAAGTCAATAAAGTGACCGTGCTACAACCACGGGACTCGGGGAATGTCTTGCACCTTCTTCCCGATCAACATAATTCCTTACCCAAACTTTGTTTTAACGGACCGATAAAAAATAGAGTCAAACCTTCCTTTGACTAGGGATTCAAATAAATGGTGACTT
>NW_017683898.1:5050-8082 GCF_001879085.1 Nicotiana attenuata
AAATTACGGGGGAGATCTGCCGAAAGTTTTCGAAAAAGTTTGGGAGTTAGAAAAACTTGGGACATTAAGATGTGCGAAGTAAAAAGATAAGTTACGTTATGTGTTTGAGAGAGGACTCTACTTCTTATTTGAGGATGAATGACCCTAAGTGGGGGAGGATGTAACAACCGTTAAGTGCTATTAAAAAGTTAATGCGTGCGTAGGCACGAGTTGCTATAACCAGTCGAGACTAATATCGTGTGTTGATGTGAAAATCGGAACTTTCTGGAAATGATTGGAGTGTAAGAAATTTGGTTTTAAAGATTACAAAGATGGATAAAGGAAATAATCTCAATTGAAATGGTGTTATCGAACTCATGTCGAATGTGGTAATGTGGGATCAACCGCGAGTATTTGTGTAAAAGAAAAATCATGAATTTGGTAACCTAAGAATAATTCTTAGTACGTTCGAGGACGAACGTTTGTTTTAGAGGTGGAGAATGTAATGACCCAAAATGTCATCTTTAAATTAAATAATTATCTCGGTATTTAAAGACCTTGAAAAGCGTTATTAATCATTCCTCGACTTGCGTGCGCAGTCCGTATAATTTTCTGGAGGGTTTTTATGTGAAAAATGGATTAAAATGTGAATTCGAGCTTTAAAACTCAATTGAGTTGAGTTCGGTCAACATTTTGGGCAAACGGACCCGGACCCGTTATTTGACGGTCCCGGAAGGTCCGTGGAAAAATATGGGACTTGGGCGTATGCCCGGAATCGAATTCCGAGGTCCTAAGCCCGAGAAATGAATTTTTGAAGAAAATTATTTTCTGGAAATTTCTATGAGATTTGGAAATGAATTGTGATTAGAACTTAATGGTATAGGGCCCGTATTTTGGTTTCGGCGCCCGGTACAGGTCTTATATGTGATTTAAGATAAGTCTCTGAAGTTTGGTAAGAAACGGACTTGAAACGACCTGAATCGGATCGTTTTTGAGAAAATTGGAAATTTGAAGTTTCCGGTTCGATAGTGAGATTTTGATCCGAGGGCCGGAATGGAATTCCGGAAGTTGGAGTTGTTTCGTAGTGTTGAATGTGACTTGTGTGCAAAATTCCAGGTCATTCGGACGAGGTTTGATAGATTTTTTGATCGAAAGTGTAATTTGAGAGTTTTTGGAATTCTTAGGCTTGAATACGATGTAAAATTTGTGTTTTGATGTTGTCTTGAGCATTCTGAAGATTGGAACAAGTTTGAATGATGTTCTAGGATTGGTTGGCACGTTTGGTTGAAGTCCCGGGGGCCTCGGGTGTGTTTCGGGGTGGTTTCGGATCATTTCGGGTTGTTTTGTAATAGCTGAAGCCGGTATCTGGTGTTGTTCTTCGCTTCCGCGAGGTCCTCTCGCGTTCGCAAAGAAGGATTTGGCTTCTGGGATTTTGTTCTTCGCGTTTGCTAAGAGACCCTCTTGTTCGCGAAGAAGAAGAAATTCTGTTGCGCAGGTCTTACTTCGGAGGCTCATATCTCTCAATCTACAATGAACTTTGAGATGATTCAAAAACGAAAGTTATAGCTCTTTGAATCTAGTTTCCAGAAAGATATTATAATAGTCATTTGGACATCTGAAGCAAAAGTTATGGCTATTATTCCGACAACTCATTTGGAAAATGATTTTTGGAAATTTTGTTCTTCGCGAACGCGAGAGGAGGACCGCGAACGCGAAGAACAAATCCCTGGGCAGCAGAATAAAGTCCAAACTCGTCTCACTCTTCCATTTTTGGACCAAGGGAGCTCGGGTGAGGCAATTTTTCGAGAGATTTTCAAGGAAAACATCGGGGTAAGTGTTCTTAACTCAATTTTGGTTAGATTACTCGAATCCATCGTTGTTTTTAACATTTAATTGGTGGTTTTAGTTGGTAAAATCTTGAAAACCCTCTTGGTTTAATTTGAAGATTTGAGGGTCGAGTTGATGTCGGATTTTGGTAAAATTGGTATGGTTAGACTCGTGGTTGAATGAGTTGTCGGATTTTGTGAGTTTTGTCGGATTTTGAGACGTGGGCCCCACGGGCGATTTTGAGTTAAATTTCGGATTTTTGTTGGAAAATTAGTATTTTCATATGGAATTAATTCGTACGATTTATATTGAGTATATTGAATTATTATGACTAGATTTGAAGCTTCGGACGAATTCACGAGGCAAAGGCTTGTTGGAATTTTGAATTGGTTGCAAAGCGAGGTAAGTGTTTGGTCTAACCTTAGCTTGAGGGATTAGGAGTTGTGTCATAATTGTTATGTGTTATTTGTTGAGTACGACGTATAGGCATGGTGACGAGTATCTATACGTTGGTGTCAAGCATGCTCGTGAGTCTTATACTTTGATTAGTGTGACTCCTATTTGACTTAACTAAAGAGTTTTGCCTCTCCTATTGTCACGTTATATTTTCATAACTACTTGACTCGTGTTGATTTCCTTATTATTGACTTGTATATTGTGGGATCGTTGCTACGTGTTAGTTTTCCCGCTATTGAACTGTTCCCTTTATGCCAGTATTATTTTTTGTGGTTATTCCTTTGAGCTGGTTCTACCATTTTCTCGTGATTTACAGCCCATGAGTTGATTTACTTGTCTTACCTTGTATTATTGTCATTTATTGTTGTTATATGTATTGCGGTGATGTTCAATCCTTCTGTTGTGATGTAACTGTTAATTCTGTTGGTTGCGTTGTGTATTTATTTTGGGACTACGGATGTGGAATTCCGGTAGCTCTTCCTTGTTTGTTTACTTTGGGACTACGGGTTAGATTCCCAGGAGATCCCCCTGCACTATTTACTTTGGGACTACGGGTTAGATTCCCGGGAGATCCCCCTGCACAGTTATATGGAACTACGGGAATGCACCCGGTAGATTCCCCCAGTACTGGGTATTTACATTTGGGACTACGGATCGGGATTCCGGTAGATCCCCGCGCATTATGAGTTGGACTACGGGACTGCACCCGGGAGATCCACTGGATATTTATATTTGGGGACTACAGGACGGTATCCTGGGAGATCCCCGGT
>NW_017683899.1:0-4745 GCF_001879085.1 Nicotiana attenuata
GAGAAGGTTTCAATGTCAACTGGGTCATCCTGGACAAGGAGTTCTAAGGAAAAGTGTGACTATTTAAAGAAAGCTGACTTATGTGACTTTAAAAGAAAAGCGGCATTTTTTTTCAAAATTTTTATTTAAGAAAGCAAAGACTTGGTTTTGCAAATACGGCCTCTCAGCACTTCCGGGAGGGAGATTTTAAGGATGTGCCCGCAAACCATTTAAAAATGACTCAGGGTGGCTGTTCTTACAAAAACAGCCTTCCGGCGCCCTTTTGGGGACATTCGGCTTATTTTAAACAAGAATGGCGTCACCCGACTTATTTTGACAAAAAGTTAAAGTCTTGGTATTTTTGGCTATTTTTGAAAAAGGGTGGTTGGACCCGATGAGGGTTGCCTACGTATCTCACACCCGGTGAGAATCAAACCAGCGTAGTTCGGGAAGATCGAGAATAAAGCAAACAAGCTATTGTTCTCTTTTTTTTTTTTTTTTTTTACCTTAATGACTACTCTGATGAGAAAAGAGAAATAAAAGAAGCAAAACCCCTTTTTTTCTGAATTTTCTAGACTTAGTGTTCTATAACCTATTCTAAACTCAAGCTTAACGAGCAAATATTTTTGTTCTTTATTTTTCTTCTTTTGAAACAAAGACTCTATGGAAAATTATTAAGGAAAAATCCTACAAGAGAAAAATATTTTTTGATTCTTTTTTTTAAGAAATGAAGTCCAAACAATAAACCAAAGAAAAATATTTCGAATTTTCATTTGATATCCCTGAAGAAAGACTTCGAAACGAGAAATGAACAAAAATAAAAATATTTTTTTTGGATTTCGGTTTTTGATTACCTAAGAAAGAAACTTTAAAGATAAAGATAAAGTATGTTTTTTCTCTTCTGTGCACAATGTCCTAAAGTTCTTGGGAAAATAAAAGAATATTTTTTCCATTTTTCATTAATTTCCCAAAGAAGAACCTCAAAAGAAAATCTTTTTGGATTTTTGAGATTAATACCTTAAAGAAAACTTTTAAAAAGGGTACCAAAAGGAAAATTCTCTTTTTTTTTTTTGAATTTTTGGTCCTAATATACTTAAAGGAAATATAAAAACAATTCATTTTAAGCCCTAGATATTAATTGCCTAAAGGAAAAATAACCTCAAATTTTTTTTTCCATTTCTAGAATTAGTATTCTAAAGAAAACTTATAACGGAAATATAAAATGCAACATCTCTTTTTTGGATTTTTGAGTTACAGCACAATTTTTCAAATATAAAGCAGAAAATACAATAACAAAAGACTTGACATTACTGTATAAAACTAGAAAGTAAAAGACGACATAAAAATAAAATTCTCCTCAAGCAACTTCTGAATGCAGTGGCCCTGGGATATCTGTCATGCTCAAACTCCGGTAAGTAAATCCACACCTGTATGAGAAATCTTAAACCAACACTATGTGAGACAATAACATTCTCTACTAGACACATGCAAGACATGGTTTAGGCTATTTTTGCAAAATGGTTTATTTTGGCCAAAAGATGGCTAGAAGTGCAAAATTTGGCTAAGACCCCGCAAAGCCAAGAACCTAAGTTTACTAGGAAGACCGGACCCTATGTGGGTTGCGTACGTATCATGCCCCGAAAGACGAGAATCAGGTATGCGTAGTTCGGGCAAATAAACCTGACTATTTTTGAAAACAAGACTCTTTTGTTTTTGTTGGCAAATGCACTATTTCTGAAAACAAGATTCTTTTTTATATTTTCTTTTTCAGGGGCTAATAAACAAACTAATTTGAAAATAAAACTCTTTTTGGTTTTTCTTTTCCATTGGTAAACAAAACAAACTAAAAAACTACTTTTCTTTTTTTTCTCAAAAATCCGGCAGCATTTCGGCACTACTTGGATATTGGTTTTTCACAACAAATGGTCACCCGGACTTAGTCCTGACACTGCTTATTTTCATACTTCACTCATTTAGACAAGCCGGTCAACATGCAAAGCCGAGCAAATAAATGCGCAAGTAGCATGTAAGATGCATCAGGATAGTCCATTATTCCGGGTATACCTGTCCTAGACGGACCCAACCCCTGTGTTGAGTCCCCTAAGTCAAATGCATATGATGCAAACAAGCATCCTACTAGGGATTCGGCATGAGGTTTTGTTCTTCTAGGTTTAACCCTAGGTTTATTGGTCTAGACCTGGCTTACCCGAGCGGACAACTCGGGCCGAGGGGGAGGCAGCGTACCGGGGATACAGAAGCTCCGCCGGCTTAGCAACTTATCCAAACCTTGTTCTAAATGGGAAAAGACTCTAAACAGAAGAGAAGCTACACGAAGTGCACCCTTCTCCATGATGTAGAAGACTCAGAGGGAGGAAGGGATTCGCAACAGTTTCTATACAATTCAACAAATATCAAAGCGGTAAAACATTTAGCACATAGCATGGAACATGTAGAAAAATCAGATAAAGCCAAATATAACAATTTAACTGAGCTCAAATTCTTGAACCCTCAACCGAAATTCTGGGTTCTTGTCCCCAGCAGAGTCGCCAGAGCTGTCACAGCTCTTTTTTCTGTTACTACACCCCGCGAAGGGTATAATAAAAGAGTTTTTCCAATTATAGGACAAAATCGAAACGGAATTCGTTTATTAAGAAGTTCAGAGTCGCCACTTGGGAGATTTATGGTGTCCCAAGTCACCGGTTTGAATCCCGAATCGAGGAAAAGGTTTGACTCTATTTAATAGTCGCGAACCAGAAGTCCGGGTAAGGAATTCTGTTAACCCGGGAGAAGGGGTTAGGCACTCCCGAGTTCCGTGGTTCTAGCACGGTCGCTCAACTGCTATATTTGGCTAAAGTCTGATTTTAATACATGTTATCCTATTGCAATTTTAGAATTGTTAACCGCTTTTAATTAGTTTTTATGAAAGTGAACGTCATTTAAGAGCGTGTTTTTGGATCACGTCACATGAAATGCACCCAGATCCTCGACACCTCTTATTCAATATTTTGGGATTTGGATTTGGGTCGCATGAAATGCACACCCGTAGTTAAGAAGGTAAAATTATTAAATAACGCACCTAAAAGCAACTAACGCGTTTGCAACTTTGTGAGGGCCATGCAAATTCGCTAAATGGCACGCCTCGATTCTAATTTCAAAGGATGTGCATTCAACTAGTCTACGGATGTTCATATTTAAAAGATTTAACTGAAACGCTTGTACCTACTGCAGCAGCAACAATTTAATCCCAGCACCTCAAAAGTTAATCCTACAGGTGATCGACCAACCGCAGCAACACCAAAAACTGGGCAGTCCTAAGTTGTGACAACCAGTACTTCTGTAACAACATCTCAAGGCAAGATATTCCAGTGGATACTGTAATCCAATATGCAAGAAATCTAAAGCTAGTATGCTGCAGGAGCAAGCTATTCAAAACAACTCAACTGGTGATCGACAAGCAGCAGAAAATATCAAAGTGAGGCAGCAACAAATGGTCGTAACAACTCCAGCTATTAAAGTTGTGAGAACTTCAATTCCTTTGAGAACCAAGAAAATTGCCAATTCCCAACTGAAACCTTTTCCTTAATCACCCTATGTCCCACTTTATTACAATCCTCAATTCAATTCACCATTAATCTAATAGGCAAGTTGGTTCGTTAAGAAACTTGACGTCAATAAGCATTTAATATTCTAATGCAAAACAGAAGCATCACACGCACATTGTGAATGCCATAACAGATGCATCAAGGATGGTGACTACAGAACATGAACAAAATTTATTTTGGATGAAGCTAAATGCTAGCCAGCATGCATACTAGTTTAAGATGTTCAAATAACCCGATACAACAGACTAATGCAACCAGATGCTAAGATATGTAGCCGTGAACTAGATGATTCACATTTTAAAAAAAAACAACGCTTCCAATTCTCTACCTGCCAATGCAAGCAATTTGTTTCAGCATGTTATGCACACAAGAGAATGGATCGCAACAGTCCCAAAGGTAATTTGAAATTTGGAGGGAACAAATGATGCACAGCTGCTACAGAAATTGAAATATCGCAGAACCAGTGAAGGAAAATTCTCAATTCAGCGAAATTAACTTAGCCCACACATTTCAGAACAATAGCTTGAATGCGAGTCGCTACTGCTGCCATCGACTAAAAGGCATTCAATAACAGTCCCCAAAACATTTGATCGAAAGTAAAATCGTATCCTCAACAATCAGTTTCTGTTCGAACTCAGATTTCATGGTTACAAACTCACCAAATAGGCAGACAACACAATAGCCCTACTGATAACTTCCCTTGGCTGAAATGATAGAGAATGGAGAGGACCCAATTTACAAACGAATTCTTTTCACAGATTATGTCAAGCATTTCCTTAGAAAAAGCGCATGATGGGGAAGACACTATTGATTTTGCTAAAACCAAGTGGACTTACAGTGGATCTGTTTGAAAATAAGAAGGTGAACTAATGAACTTTCTTCAACAAATATCACAAGCAAACACATGGACTTGATGTCGGATAGCTAATATTCACATTCATTTTCAATCTTTTAACATAAGAAAGCAGCCAGCAATTCACTCGAAGAGCAGAAAATAGAACTACACTAATCTAAACCTACCGACTGACAGATTCAATCCAAGGAAAGGGAAGTGATTAACAGCCATTCAAGGAAGAAAAACAGGGCAGGGGATTGTGCAGGTCCAGATCAACTTGTGACATTAGAGAGGTCATGATTAAATGACGAATTAAGCACACACAAATC
>NW_017683899.1:4770-8078 GCF_001879085.1 Nicotiana attenuata
CTATATTTGGCTAAAGTCTGATTTTAATACATGTTATCCTATTGCAATTTTAGAATTGTTTAACCGCTTTTAATTAGTTTTTATGAAAGTGAACGTCGTTTAAGAGCGTGTTTTTGGATCACGTCACATGAAATGCACCCGGATCCTCGACACCTCTTATTCAACGTTTTGGGATTTGGATTTGGGTCGCATGAAATGCACACCCGTAGTTAAGAAGGTAAAATTATTAAATAATGCACCTAAAAGCAACTAACGCGTTTGCAACTTTGCGAGGGCCATGCAAATTCGCTAAAATGAGTTCTACATGCAAACAAGCGTTCCACACCTCCTTTTTCGCTACTACGCCCCGTGAAGGGTATAATAAAAGGAGTTTTTCCAATTAAAGGACAATCGAAACGGGATTCTTTATTAAGAGATTCAGAGTCGCCACTTGGGAGATTTATGGTGTCCCAAGTCACCAGTTTAAATCCCGAATCGAGGAAAAGTTTGACTCTGTATTACAGTCCGCGAACCAGAAATCCGGGTAAGGAATTCTGTTAACCCGGGAGAAGGGGTTAGGCACTCCCGAGTTCCGTGGTTCTAGCACGGTCGCTCAACTGCTATATTTGGCTAAAGTCTGATTTTAATACATTTTGAACCTATGTGCAAATTTTAAACCGCTTCTATTTATTTAAAGAAAATTCAAGGCTATTTAAAACACATCGCGAGCCACGCTACATGAAATGCACCCGTGAGTCACGACACATTCTATTTAACCTTGCTGGAAATTGGAGCCGGGTCATATGAAATACATCTCCGGACTTTTTTAATCTAAATTGACATAGTTCAGTTGAAGAATAGCAAACCAATTTCTATACTGTGACAAAATCACGCTTAGCTATAACCACTTCGAGATGGCCGTAAAGCAAACAATTATGGAATTTATTGATGGATCAGTGGTGAAGTTTTAAACTATTGGTAAGTTAATCTATTAAACATGTATTTATGCCCATATGAGTACGAATGAAAATATAAGAAATAATTCTGAAAGCCAAAACTCAAAAGCTAATGCGAAACTAACCGTCGGCACCGTAGGTCAATTAATTCAATCATTTTCCTTAACATTGAAACAATTATTTTGAAACCCAGATTTTCAAAGTAACGCCTAACCTTGTATCCTACTATCCACAAATCATAAATCTCCAAAACTTATTTCTTCATCCAAAAAAAACATTCCAGATAACTCAAAAAACAAACTTAGTATCTTATTAGACAATGAAAGCTAACAAGATAAATACTGCTAATAAACAGTATTTCAACTGGACAAATTACCACTAAACATTGAGCTTATATTAGAGCTAACAACAAATAACACCCAACAGAACAAATGACTAAAATAATCATGATAGAATCTAATTGAAACTATGACCTCAATGGATGCTCAAATTTTACAAGATGAAACCAGATAATACCCTTCTATCAATTTCAACATAGCTTAAACCAAGAAAAATTGAAAAGAAACAATAGACAGGTATCATGCTATTCATATCACATTCAAAATTGACGTCAAAATAGAAGTGAGAGTGGGGAAAATTGAACCTGAGATGGCTTCTTTTAAATGAGTAAAATCAGTGACTACAAAGATAGGTTTAGACTGACTGTGCGCGAGACCCGGCGACAAAAACAAACACGAGCAGCAACTGAATTGGACCTCGAACCATACCCTGAACCGGCGGCTAGAACCTCGACTCGAAAACCCAAATGCCTGTCTGAAAACTCAAACGATTAAGCAGATCTGAAGGTTTCAGTCACGTCCATGACCCTTCGTCACTGTTGGTCGCTATTTCCGACGAGACTTGGTGAAGGTGGCTGGAGCGGGTCTATTTGGTTAGTGTTCCGGCGGTTTTTGGTTGAATAGATGGCGGAGATGGGGCAGGGCTATGGAGGAGTTGCGTTGGTGGATCTGTTATCGGAGTATATAGGTCTGTATTTTTGGTTCTTGAGACGTTTTTCGTTGTATTTTCGAGTATCTTCAGCTGAAGAAGATGAAGTCGCCGGTGTGGGGGGTGTCCTCTGGGTGTCAGCGGCTGTCAGCCTTTTTTCTCTTTTTTCCCTCTTTTCTTTTTTCTTTTTCCTTTACTTCTCTTTCACGCTTGTGTTTCTGAACTTTGCTACTGATTCCAAAAGAGGGGTATGAAAGAAAATAAATAAGGCTCAAAGGGGTTACAAAGGATAAAGTGTTTGGATAGCAGAACAAAATGCCTTCGTCATTCCAATCTTCAAAACATGCCAAGTATAAACAACACAACTAAGCAAACCAAGGAAAACATTCGTAACATCTTGATTGTATCAGACTTGATAACCATATCCGCACAATTGCCTCCTACATCTGTTGAATACAAAGCACCATTGGACAACACTCTCACTTTCCTTACCATGAACGGCCCCTGACAATTGGGCAAACTTGCCTTTGGCTTCAACCTGATGCGACATTATGCATTTCAATAGGGTTTCTCTATGTTCTATCTACCCCAGTTTCGCATGGTTCGGGCTTCAAATGATCTCAAAATGTCCAAATTTGTTCTTATTTCCCTCAAGTGTCCCTATCATCTTCAAAATTATTTCAATGCTTCATGACTAAACTAACTTTCGAGCTCAGGCTGAGAATTATGCATGCATGTCATGTCACTAGAACCAGCAGGAAAAGAATTGTGGAAAGAAAAGAGAACTAACCAAAAGAAAATGACTAGAAATAACAGAAAACGGGAAATTGTATTAGACAGAAGGTGAAACAGTTCGAACAACAAGACAAGCAAACTAGACTGGGGTTACAACCCTGGAACAAACCTACAACACTAAATGAGCCACTACGACTAAACAAACCAAGCAAAATGAAAGGATAGAAGGGTTTGAGTCACAAGACAATATCCTGATTACAACCCTGAAATAACCCGGACAACAGAAATGAAAACAAAATAAACCACCAAAACTCCACTCCGGCTGACCAAGAAATGGAGCGTCTTCCCAATTACCAAGCACGACATCTTAGCCACTGAGTTTCGCATCAATACTGCCAAGACCATTATCAACTTTGATCAACAAGTTCCCAAGAGGATTCGCATGCTCCCTGTCACTGTCATTGACCACAACTACCCCTTCTTGAATCATTGTCTTTATTTCCCTTTTCAAAGAGCAACAATCTTCCATGCTATGCCCCCGGACTTTAGAGTGGTACATGCATCGAACAGCAGGATCAAAGCCTTTCGCATATGGGTCTGAAAAATTGCTTTTGGGCACCCGTATCAACCCACTCAGTTCTGTTGTTCTCT
>NW_017683900.1:0-3317 GCF_001879085.1 Nicotiana attenuata
TCACAAGACTCCTCAAAAGCCCTATATGATCTTGAGTTGAGGAAGCCTACATTAGTGGATACTTACGATAAGGGGAAAGCATATGGTACCTAAAGCTGGACTTATGACCTTCTTTGTGAGAGAAATGAGTGAAAACAAAAATCCATCAACCTCGGGTTGTGTGTCATTACTCTAAAAAAAAGTGAGGTTCGCTTAGGGAGAGTTGAGGATGTGTGAGTTTGGGTTCCACAAAGACCAAGGTATTTGAGAAAAGCGCCTTGATGAAATGAGTCAACCCTTGATGCTCTCGTGTCACATTCGATCCATAGTTCTTAAAAGGTTAAAAATGTGTTAATGATGCATTCGTATTGAGGGCAATTGTTAGTCCCAATTGATGCGTGATGAGGTTTCCTTAGGATAAACTGGAATTACTTGGATGTTTCCTTTTTAGGGGTGGGTCTTCTTTTATTTGCTTGAGGACAAGCAAAGGTTTAAGTTTGGGGGAGTTGATAACTGTGATCTTTACACGTTTTATGCCCATACTTACCTATGCTTTATGTATGAATTGTCATAAAATAGACCCAGAATGCTTACAAAGTGCGCTTGACTGCAGGTTTGAGCGACAAGATGACGAAAGTCAAGAATCGGCTCGAAATGGAGTGAAACCTGCTCAAGTGTCAAAAATCATTGAAGTAGGGACAGGAAGACCTAGCGCGGACTGCACTAATTTGTTGCGCGGCCGCGCTAGGAGATTCAGAGAGCACCCATTTCAGGAGTCTCCACGCGCGGTCAGCGCTCTTTTCTACGCGGTCAGCGCTGGAGTCCACGCGGTCGTGCTGCATTGTTGTGCGGTCCGCGCCCCATTAGCCTGCGCGGCCGCGCTACCTTTTTGTGCGGTCCGCGTCCCCAGCTTCAGAAGTGAATGATCGAAGGCCAAGACCCCTACGTGGCCGCGCTGCATTTCTGCGCGATCCGCGCCAGCCCCATAGGGGTATTTTTGTCCGATTTTTCTGGCATAGTATAAATAGAATATTTTATTATTTCTAGGTGAAGTTTTAGACATCAGATAGCAGCAGCACTCGTGAGACTCAAGTTTTAGCCTATTTTGGGCATTTGCATCTTGTTTTAACGTGGATTCGTGTAGATT
Source organism: Nicotiana attenuata (assembly GCF_001879085.1). NCBI lineage: Eukaryota > Viridiplantae > Streptophyta > Magnoliopsida > Solanales > Solanaceae > Nicotiana > Nicotiana attenuata. The sequence continues at coordinate 1,127 of NW_017683900.1, forward strand.
AACTTCCTAGTTAATTAATATGTTGATTTTATCTACTTCTTCTTCAATTTCTGTTGTTATTATGGGTAGCTAAACCCATTAGCTAGGGTTGTGGCTCAACCCTAGTGTGGGTGATTAATGGGTATGATTGTTTAATGCTTGAATGATGTTGGGTGTTTGATATTTGGGTTAATTTTATGTTTTCACTTGGATTTGGTGGTTGCAAACACTAAGTCTAGCTTCGTGGGTCTTGACTCTTCTTGAGAAAGAGTGTCTATGACTCCAAAATTAACCCAATAAGGAATTGGGATGGACCCATGATAATGGTAGTCCCAATTAACGGGTAAAACCTCGAGAGAGTAATTACCCAACTTGAACCACAGTTGCTTGGCTCGTTAGCCTACCCAATTGGTCTCGAGAGAGTCAATTGGGCAAAATCACTCTTTCTACCGAGAGGTGTGAGAGTGAGTGAACTGGTGCAACGGTTATATCATAAGCCCCATAATCATCATTCTTGTATTAGGCATCTCTACCCGTTAGTTGACCACCTAGGTGAATGCCACGACCCTAGTGCCTTTCTCGATCTTGCATACAACCTAGAATTAATCTCTTAGCATAATTTAGTCATAATTAGTAGTTGTTAAATTGTGGTTGATAATAACAAAAACCCAAAAATGATAGAAGATCAATTAGAAGCAAACTCGCATTTCTAGGCTAAACAAATATCCAACTCCCTTTCTAGCTCCCTGTGGAAATTGACCCCGATACCACTATTGGGTAAAAGTATTAGCGCCCACTCTTCCAAAGGTTGAGTCCGCTGCGACCTAATCATTGACCAAGTCCGCGCACTTTATTCCGGTGTGTACTACCTATTCTTCGGAGCGGCTGGCAGAGATTTTCATCCGGGAGATTGTACGGCTGCATGGGGTCCCAGTTTCTATCATCTCAGATAGGGGTACTCAGTTTACTTCCCAGTTTTGGAGGACTTTTCAGCGAGAGTTGGGTACCGCATTTCATCCTCAGACGGACGGGCAGTCCGAGCATACCATTCAGATATTGGAGGACATGTTGCGTGCCTGTGTTATTGGTTTTGGAGGTTCTTGGGCTGAGTTCTTGCCACTCGCAGAGTTTGCTTACAACAACAGCTATCAGTCCAGTATTCAGATGGCGCCGTATGAGGCCTTATATGGGAGACGGTGCAGATCTCCGGTTGGTTGGTTTGAGCCCGGCGAGGCTAGACTATTGGGGACAGAGTTGGTGCAGGATACCTTAGAGAAGGTGAAGGTGATCCAGGAGAGACTTCTTACAGCTCAGTCGCGTCAGAAGAGTTATGCGGACCGGAAGGTTAGAGATGTATCTTATATGGTGGGCGAGAAGGTCTTGTTGAAGGTTTCGCCTATGAAGGGCGTTATGAGATTTGGAAAGAAAGGGAAGCTGAGTCCGCGGTTCATTGGCCCTTTTGAGATACTTAGGAGGATTGGGGAGGTGGCTTATGAGCTTGTTTTGCCACCCAGCTTGTCTAGTGTGCATCCGGTATTTCATATATCTATGCTCCGGAAGTATGTTGGGGACCCATCTCATGTATTGGACTTCAGCACGGTTCAGTTGGATGATGATTTGACATATGATGTGGAGCCAGTGGCTATTTTGGGTCGTTAGGTTCGAAAGTTGAGGTCAAAGGATATAGCTTCAGTGAAGGTACAGTGGAGAGATCGGCCCGTGGAGGAGGCTACTTGGGAGACCGAGCGGGAGATGTTGAGCAGATATCCTCACTTGTTTGAGACTCCAGGTATGTTCCTTGACCAGCTCGAGGACGAGCGTTTGTTTTAATTGGGCAGGATGTGACGACCCGGCCCGTCGTCACGTGAGTTACCGCCCCTTTTTTCCCCATATTATGTTTCTCTATGCTTCATTATCGGTATTTGAGGTAATCGAGTTGGATTGGTTTAGTCTTGGTAGGAGATGAGACATTTAGTCTCTCTAAGGAAAGCTTGTTTTGGAAAAGTCAACCGGAAGTTGACTAGTTGATTAGAGGGCTCGGATGTGATTTCCGGAGATTCGGTTAGCTTCGGGGGATGATTTGTGACTTAGGAGCGTGATCGGAATTGGTTTTGGAGGTCCGGTGTAGAATTAGGCTTGAATTGGCGAAGTTAGTATTTTGGCAAATTCCGGTTGGTAGGTGAGATTTTGATCCGAGGGTCGGAATGGAATT
>NW_017683900.1:4654-8076 GCF_001879085.1 Nicotiana attenuata
TGAGTATCATTGCTTTACTGTTGCCCGAGGGGCTGTTGACTATTTCTGGACTGATTGAGGCCGAGGGCCTTATGTGAGGGCATGATGAGTGAGGTGAGGAGGCTTTCAGGCCTCGAGTGCATTGTGAGCAGGCTTTCAGGCCTCGTATTGATACTGTTCAGGCTTTCAGGCCTTGTTGATAGCGCTTGGGCTGTAGGAGCCCCTCCGGAGTCTGCACACCCACAGTGAGCGCGGGTACCCATCTAGAGTGATTAAATATTGAACAGTGGTAACAATGGCACTGTAATACGCGTTTGGTCAGGTAACAATGACTGACCAGTCAGGTAACAATGACTGACCAGTGGTAACAATGGCACTGTAATACGCGTTTGGTCAGGTAACAATGGCTGACCGGTCTACTGGTTGAGTATGATTGATTTTTCAACTGTTTTCAAAAAGATTTTCTTCCTATATTTCACTGGTTTCTACTGTTTATCTGATGTTGCTGCTCGAGATAGCATTATTTGTGCCCTTGTGGGATTTTATGTTCTCAGTCATTATTTATTTTTATTACTCACTGGGTCGGAGTACTCACATTACTTCCTGCACCATGTGTGCAGAGACAGGCACAGCTGAGTTCGTACCTGAGCGCTGATTTCCTTCCAGATCAGGCGGACTAGGAGAGACGAGGTAGCTGTCGACGTCCACAGCCCCGTTTCTTCCTTATCTTCTGCATATTTTATTCATCTTCAGACTATGTTTCCAGACTTGTAGTATTTTCATCAACTCTGTAGTAGCTCGTGACTTGTGACACCCCGATCATCGGGCTGAGTTTGGGATGGTTTTTCCCCTTTATGTTACGTTTATTTCCGCACCTTCGATTAATCAGTATCTATGGTTTAAACCTGTTTATGCTAAGAAATTGTCAAGAGTAGTGTTGATTGTTCTGTTGGCTGGCCTTGTCTTCACGAGAGGCGCCATCACAACCGGGTGGGAATTGGGTCGTGACAATGGATAAGCTTAAGAGCCCCCCATATGGCAGCAAGTGAAAGATCACTCAAAAGTCTTAGGTGGAATAATTAGGTATTTTTGGGCAAAATTTATCCTTATCAAGTGGGGCCCACAACCACTTTGATAAGAGTAGCTTCAAACGTGGCATACACTCCTTATGAACCATACAATGTGCAATGAATGGATATCTCTACAAAGAATGGATGTAGCTTTACCAAAAGTTCTTATAACACCACACTTATAAGAGATGTATATGCTAAGTAACGGATGAATTCCCAAATGAATTCATATGAAATTTCATAACGCTACAGTAGCGTGAAATGCAATTCTAAGGAAGCACGGCGCTAACCTTTCTCAAGAATATCATACGGATTTTTCCTTACTCCGATCTTGCCGTCACGTGTTTTTTGTCGCAATTAACGTATGTTAGAGGGATTGTCAAGAGAATTGACTCAGGTATGTTAAGGCTATTCTTTCTTTCCTTTTGGCATGATCTATACGACACAAACGAAACGAGCAAATGCACAACTTTCATAAATGACTATATTCATAGAAGTATTAGAGATGCCGATGTTCTTGAATTCCCATGTGTCTTAATATTACATCTTCCATGTGGTGTATTTGCTCGTTTCGTTCGTATCGTATAGATCATGCCAAAAAGAAAAAATGGATAGCCTTAACATACGTGAGTCGATTTTCTTGTCAATCCCTTTAACACACGTTAATTGCAACAAAACATGTGACGGCAAGATCGGAGTAGGGAAAAATCCTTATGAAATGCTCGAAGCAATAAAGTTGCTATGCAAAGATAATCTTGGCTAAAACTCTTTCTCAATAACGTTGCTATGTTCCTTGGCTGAAACTCTTTGTCAATAACGTTTCTATGTTCCTTGGCTGAAAGTCTCTTAAGAGATGAGAAATTCAATTTTGAATTAGACAGGTTATTTAACCTAAGTGGGCTCCAGTTGATAAGATGACTAATCCATATACTTATCTAAGGGTGACACATTAATTTATAACTTAAGAGTCATATTTAAGCAAGTTTCTTGACTGCCACGTTGGGGGCCTTAAACTTTATCCAAAAATTTTGATTTCTTAGTTAATTATCCCATCAAAATTATTCATTAACCCAATTATCCACAGAACTAGGAATTATCTCAAATTACTTCAAATACTACTCACTTTTAACACACTTCATACATCTTGCTATCATGGTCATATGGTACCTTTTATGGCACTAGTCCATAAATACCGGGTATTATGGCTGTCACGACCCGGATTTCCACCATCGGGAGTCGTGATGGCGCCTACTAACTGAGCTAGGCCAGCCAAACTTTAAACATTCTCTAACAATTTCTCAACAATATAAATATACAAAAAAAAAACAATTAAATAAAAGTGGAAGACCTTAAGTTTATATAACTGAAATCGAAATGCGGAAGTTTAAAACAAATCCCTACCCAGAGTCTGGTGTCACTAGCTCACGGACTACTAAAGAGTGCTACAATCAAAGTCTGAATAAGAATACAATACTGTCTAATCCGATACAAGGGAAAATCAAACAAAAGACAGAGATGAGAGAGACTCCGGGCCATGCGGACGCCAGCAAGGCTACCTCGGAAATCTCCGGACTGAAATAAGCTCCCAACACTCCTACTGCTGAGGTCCAAAAGCTGCTCCGGTACCGTAATCTGTGCAAAAAGCACAGAAGTGTAGCATCAGCACAACCGACCCCATGTGCTGGTAAATGCCTGGCCTAACCCCGGCGAAGTAGTGACGAGGCTAGACAGGACCTACCAAAAATAACCTGTGCAGATATATATATGCAAAGACAACGGAAATAACAACAGAGAACGTCAACTAAAAAGGGGAAGGGGGCATGCTCGGGGAAAATACAGTGAATACAGGTCAAGGGATATAACGACGAAACTACCTCAATACCATAGCTCCTATATAAGTGGTCGGCGCGCCACACGATCCCATTTCTTAATTCATAAGTGGACGGCGTGCCACACGATCCCATTTCATAATATATAAGTGGTCGGCATGCCACACGATCCCATTTGATAATATATAAGTGGTCGGCGTGCCACACGATCCTATTTCATAATATATAAGTGGTCGGCGTGCCACACGATCCCATTTCATAGTGAATAATACATATAATCTTTCTAAAGGAGGCCCCATTAGGGGGAACTCAACAACATAACGATTTAACCCGGCAAGGGTACAACTAACAGCCCAAATATCCCGGCAAGGGAGCAACAACAATAACTTACGTGTCCCGGCAAGGAAGTCGTAACACTTTCTCTTTTAACCACTTCTTTCTCATTATCATTCTAGTTCGAGACAGCGATCCAATAATATACCAATCACAATTCCTCCTCAACCCTTCACATTATAGGAAACTAGAAATTAGACAAGGAAAAGTC
>NW_017683901.1:0-2996 GCF_001879085.1 Nicotiana attenuata
AAGTTACTCCCGAAACAAGGAAAAGGGGAGAAGAAGAATAAAACTGTCAAAACTGAACCTGAAAAGAAACCTGAGACAAAAGTAGAAATGGACTCTCCTAAGAATGGAATTCTCTATGTTCCGCGAGGACGCCAAGAAAAACCATTGGTTGTCACTATTCCGAGGAAAGCTGAGGTAAAAGGGGAAACACCAATATATGTATCGAAAGGAGCCTATGTGGTACGGGGGACAATTAAACCGCCTCGGCTGAGTGAGCCAGTGGTTATTGGACGCGTACCACAGAAGCCAATGACAGACCCCTCTGCGGTGCCATGGAACTACCAGCAAACAGTGGTCACATACAAGGGCAAAGAAATTTCGGGGGAACTTCTAGGGAAGAACTCTGTTGAGAAATATTCGAATGTGCAGGAAGTGAGCAATACCGCTCGAAAGCGTTTTCCGTCCAAGAGGCCAGTGAGTGCTGAAGAAGCAGAAGCCTTCTTCCAGAAAATGAAGATGCCTGATTATGAGACAGTGGATCAATTAAGAAAGTACCCTGAACAGGTGTCCCTGCTCTCATTGGTGACAAAATCCTCCGAACATCAGAAGATCTTGATGAAAACTTTAAATGAGGCATACGTGCCAATTGAAACTTCAGTCGAGCAGCTGAAAGGATGGCAGAAAGGTTTTTTGCCATCAACCAACTCTCTTTTAGTAAGAATGACTTGCCTCCTGAAGGCGCAGCCCACAACAAAGCCTTGCATCTGACCGTCAAGTGTGAGGGTTATTATGTCAAAAGAGTCATGGTAGATGGAGGATCAGGGGTTGATATCTGTCCACTCTCCACGTTGCAAAGGATGGAAATTGGGACTGAAAAGATCCGTCCAAACAACGTTTGTGTAAGAGCTTTCGATGGTATCAAGAGGGATACTATCGGGGAAATCAGCTTGATATTGACTATAGGTCCAGTGGACTTTGAAGTGACCTTCCAAGTGTTAGATATGGACACATCTTACAATTTCCTGTTGGGGAGGCCCTGGATCCATGCTGCAGGAGCGGTGCCCTCTACTCTCCACCAGATGGTGAAATTCGAACATGAGGATCAGGAAATCGTGGTCCACGGAGAAGACGAGCAATCTATCTATCGTGATCCATCTATCCCATGTTTGGAGGCAAGGGAAGGAAGTGAGCTTATTATTTATCAAGCCTTTGAGATTGTGGTAGCAGATCAGCACGAGGAAGGAAATCTTTGTCCTCAGCCTTTCCTGTCTAACGCCATGGTGGCCAGAGAAATGATTAGACACGGTTTCAGGCCAGGAAAAGGGTTGGGAAAAGCCTTACAAGGAATATCTGAGCCAGTAACTCTACCCGCAACAGAAAAGTTCTTCGGAGTAGGCTTCCACCCTACCCCAGATGATGAGAAATAGGCTGAAGAAAGAAAGAAAGAAGGATGGTTTCTGCCACAGCCATTGCCATATCTCTACGATACTTTTGTCAAGACTAAGTATGGCAAAGAAAAGGATGATGAGTTGTTCACAGTTCAGGAAATCGAAGACATATGTGGAGCTATGAGAGAAATGCTTTACGAAACCAACATGGTTCAGCTAGGAGAAGGGACTAGCACCGCTGAAATGCTCTATATGGGACCAGATGCTAAACTCCAAAACTGGAAGGCTACACCATTCCCGATTAGGCGGGAGTCCCGGTAGACTAGCCCTGCCACCTTTTCTACATCTCGAGTTATTTCAGGGTGTAGCTCGGGTGTCTTTTTAGTTTCATGTCTTTTAAATTCCTGAATGTAAACCCTGTTATCTTTCCAATTCCAAGAAATGGAATCAATATTTCATCGTCCATCTTTCTTTTCTTTCTAATTTTGGTTGTTTTTCCTTTTTCTTCTTTTCTTTTCAGTTATAATAATGCAGCTTTAAATAACATGACATGCTTGCGGACTCCATGCCCGGACTCAAACACGCTGTTTAATTGTGAAATAAAGAATCAAGAACCAGAATATGATGAGGAAGAGGCTTTTAGGGAGATAAACCGAGAATTGGAACAATTTGAGAACAAACCTAAGCCAAACCTGAATGACACTGAACCGGTTAATTTGGGAATGGCCGAAGAAATAAGGGAAACCAAAATAAGCATTCACACAGATCAACACACTCGAGACGCAATAATCCAGCTCCTGTTCGAATTTAAAGATGTGTTTGCTTGGTCGTATGACGACATGCCAGGACTAAGTATGGACCTAGTGGTGCACAAATTGCCGATCTACCCCGATTGTCCTCCAGTACAGCAAAAGCAAAGGAAGTTCAAAACTGATATCAGTGATAAGATCAAAGAAGAAGTCACAAAACAGTTGAAGGCGGGGGTAATTCGAGTGGTCCGATATACCACGTGGTTGGCCAATGTGGTTCCAGTACCAAAGAAAGAAGGGAAAACCCGGGTGTGTGTAGATTACCGAGATTTGAACAGGGCAAGTCCCAAAGATAATTTCCCGTTACCTAACATTCACATCCTTGTTGATAACTGCGCCAAAAATGAAATACAGTCTTTCGTGGACTGTTACGCAGGATATCACCAAGTGTTGATGGATGAAGAGGATGCCGAAAAGACAGCTTTCACTACACCATGGGGAACCTACTGTTATCGGGTCATGCCTTTTGGGCTGAAGAATGCTGGGGCAACTTATATGAGGGCCATGACCACCATCTTCCACGATATGATGCATCAAGAAATAGAGGTGTATGTGGATGATGTAATCGTTAATCCGAACTCAGACGATCACGTTCGAGATTTGAGAAAGTTCTTTGAACGGTTGCGCAAGTATGACCTGAAGTTGAATCCAGCCAAATGTGCTTTCGGAGTCCCATCGGGCAAGCTCTTGGGTTTCATAGTCAGCAGGAGAGGTATTGAGTTGGATCCAACAAAGATAAAGGCCATCCGAGATTTACCTCCTCCAAGAACTAAGAAGGAGGTGATGAGTTTATTGGGCAGGTTAAACTATATCAGTCGGT
>NW_017683901.1:3437-8076 GCF_001879085.1 Nicotiana attenuata
CAAGCCCATACCACCTATCTAATAACCAGGTTGGATCCTTTGAAATACATATTCCAGAAACCAATGCCCACCGGGAGGTTGGCAAAATAGCAAATCTTGCTCACGGAATTCGACATAGTCTATGTTACTCGCACGGCAATGAAAGCCCAGGCATTGGCAGATCATTTGGCTGAAAACCCGGTTGACGAGGAATACCAACCGTTAAGCACCTACTTCCCGAATGAGGAGGTAAATTCAGTGGAAGCCATCTCTGAGGACACTCGTGCTTGGAAAATGTTCTTTGATGGAGCAGTAAATGCAAGAGGTGTAGGCATTGGGGCAATCTTGATATCACCCGATGGTCAGCACTACCCAGCTACAGCTAGGCTCCGATTCTTTTGCACAAACAATACGGCTGAGTACGAAGCCTGTATCATGGGCATGAATATGGCAATTGACCAAGATGTTGAAGATTTATTAATCATGGGGGACTCTGATTTGATTATCCGGCAAGCCCAAGGGGAGTGGGAGACTCGAGATGTTAAGCTCATTCCCTATCGATGCACTCGCCACTCTAGCTTCAATGCTGCCTTACCCAGGCAATGCCCATATTGACCCTCTAGAAATTCAAATCAAAGAAAAGCACGGGTATTGTAATGCGGTTGAGGTGGAACCTAGCAGTCAGCCTTGGTATCATGATATCAAGAGATTTCTGAAAGCAGAGGAATACCCTGAGCAAGCCACCGGAGATCAGAAAAGAACCATTAGACGGCATGCGAGCGGTTTCTTCTTAAGTGGCGATGTTTTGTATAAAAGGACCCCGGACCTCAACCTGCTAAGATGTGTTGACGCCGAGGAAGCTGGAAGAATTATGCATGAAGTACACGCAGGAGTATGCGGACCTCATATGAATGGTTATGTACTAGAAAAGAAAATTTTGCGATCCGGGTATTACTGGATAACCATGGAAAAGGACTGTTTCAGCTTTGTCCGAAAATGCCATCAATGTCAGGTGCACGGTGACTTGATTCATGCACCTCCGACAGAACTCCATCCGATGTCAGCACCTTGGCCGTTTGTTGCTTGGGGTATGGATGTCATTGGGCCGATCGAACCAAAAGCTTCGAATGGGCATAGATTCATATTGGTGGCAATTGACTATTTCACGAAATGGGTTGAGGCCATCACTCTCAAGTCAGTCACCAAGAAAGCGGTGGTAGATTTTGTGCACTCCAATCTCATTTGCCGCTTTGGCATTCCTGCAACTATCATTACCGACAATGCTGCAAACTTGAACAGTCGTCTGATGGGAGAGGTATGTGAACAATTCAAGATAATGCATAGAAACTCAACTCCCTATCGGCCAAAAGCCAATGGCGCTGTCGAGGCAGCAAATAAGAACATCAAGAAGATTTTGAGAAAGATGATTCAAAGCTCCCGGCAATGGCATGAAAAGTTACCCTTCGTCTTACTTGGATATCGTACCACAGTACGTACATCAATTGGAGCGACACCGTACTTGTTAGTTTACGGTACTGAAGCAGTCATACCTGCAGAAGTGGAAATTGCTTCACTCCGGATAATCGTTGAGGCGGAGATTGAGGACAGTGAATGGGTTAAAACCCGACTAGAGCAATTGTCATTAATTGATGAAAAATGGATGGCCGCAGTTTCTCACGGGCAGTTGTACCAACAAAGAATGGCCCGCGCCTATAATAAGAAAGTGCGTCCCAGGAATTTTGAAGTGGGACAGCTGGTACTCAGACGCATTCTCCCTCATCACCAGGAAGCAAAAGGGAAGTTTGCCCCTAATTGGAAAGGTCCATACATAATTCGAAAGATATTGCCAAGAGGAGCACTGTATCTGGGAGACATCGAAGGGAATGATCCTGAGGCAGCAGTCAATGCAGATGCAGTGAAAAGGTACTATGTCTAATCCTCCTGTGGCGATGACTTTTGCGTAATTGAGATGACGAAGGCTTTCTTTTCCACTACCTCAAACACTATTACTCTTTCATAAACCCTTTGAGCCGGTCACGCTTCTTTGGCTACCCTCTTTGGAACCCGGAAGTATTTTCAAAAAAAAAAAAGACGAAAAGAAAAAGAAAAGAAAAGAAAAAACAAAAACAAAAATGTATTTGCCTGAACTACGTTTGACTTGATCCCGAAAGGATACGTAGGCAGCCTCTCTCTGGGGTTCAGTCACACCAAAACAAAAATCCCAATTTTCCCAAAAGATGAAACTGGGGCAAATGATATAATGTTTCGTCCATGAATCCGCCGAAATGGTTCCAAAGTTGTAGTTCCGCCCAAAATCCTTTTTACCCCAAAACCTTGTCCAAGTCCTTCCGATCAATTGGCAAAGGCAGGAAGTGGAAAACGTTATTGTTGGAATCTGACACAATGCAAAGTGAGAGAAATAAAATGAGAGAGTCTTATCGGTGAAGACCTTCGGGCACCATAAGGCGATGGTGAGCAGAGAAACTGAAAATGAGAGAGTCCACTTAGTGAAAACTCGCAAAGAGCACTATCGGGCGACAGTGAGAAGAGAAATGAGAGAGGTCGATTGGCGAAAACCAGCAAAGGGCGTTATCGGCCAAAAATAAGACATCTCATCACTAGAAGAGTCCTGGCAAGGTTCCCTGGTTTTGAAATGCGGATCAATGGGTTAACGGGAAGTTGGAAAGTTTGTGTGGGTCGGGCGTCCAGTCCAAGAAGCATGTCATGTTCTTTTGAAGCCAGCATGCACCCCAGATAAGTCCTTCTTTTCCCCCGAAAGGGACGCTTCTCCTTAAAATTATATGCTTGCCTTTTGCATACTTTTTTTTTGAATCCCTTTCGATTTAACTCTGATTCCGTAACTAGTACAAAGAAAAGGTGGCAGGACCGGCTTCACAGGGCTCCGCCTGGTCAGAGTCGAAGAAAATACCCAGCCTCAGCGAGTGCGTCAGGCCAATCCCGACTGGCCATAGTGGTTGATGCTTTCGAAGCAAAAATATTGGAAAAGAAAGAAAGTCACAGGCAAGGGCAGAATAAAGTGAAAAGGCCAGAGCCCACACGGGTGAGTCATAATGAAATCCTGAAGGCTGAACCCGGTCGGTTTGAAAAGAGATTCACCCTCAAGGCAAACGAGCAGCAAAGTTCTCAGCAGAAATGGGGTCGGGATCAAGCAATTGAGATGATCAAGGCCACAAAACCAACCATCGTTTCAAACTAACAAACTGTTCTTTGTTGAAAACAGGTACAATCAAAGCAACCATGCAAGAAGCAGGTGCAACCGAAAAGGAAATAAAGTGCGCAAGCGCTGAGATAGCTTTGCAGCAGAAAAACAACCAAAAAGGAAGTTTTCTCCCAAATTCTTTCATGCGTTTTGCTAAATAAAAAGGAAAACATACAAAGAGGAAAACAAAAGAAGAAGAAAGAAGAAAAGAAATAAAAATGAAAATCCCAAAAGAAAAACAAATCATGGTAGCATAGGATCCTATTACTTAAATATCCCGGCCAAAAAACCGAGGATCTCCCGGCCAAAAAACCGTGGAGCTTTTTCTTTCCAAATCCCGGCCAAAAAATCGACGATCTCCCGGCCAAACAGCCGTGGAGCTTTTTCTTTCCAAATCCCGGCAAAAAACCGAGGATCTCCCGGCCAAAAAACCGTGGAGCTTTTTCTTTCCAAATCCCGGCCAAAAAACCGAGGATCTCCCGGCCAAAAAACCGCGGAGCTTTTTCTTTCCAAATCCCGGCCAAAAAACCGAGGATCTCCCGGCCAAAAAACCGTGGAGCTTTTTCTTTCCAAATCCCGGCCAAAAAACCGAGGATCTCCCGGCCAAAAAACCGTGGAGCTTTTTCTTTCCGAATCCCGGCCAAAAACCGAGGATCTCCCTACACAATCCTGATTTGATTGCTTAGATATGTGTCACAACTAACTCACGAAATTTTTCTAGTGAAAACTGGGGCAGAAAATTTCGTTCGTTTGTTTGTTTTGGTGTCTTAAGCAGGTCAACCTCAAGACACAAGGTGTGAGATGACCAATGGAATAAATCTCAATCCAGAATCAAGAAAAGAAGAAAGAACAAAAAGAAATGAATTCAAAATGTTGAAGCAAACAGAGATGTGGATTGCTCAAAACTTGATTGAAGCCACAAGCTCCGCTGATCCTGTTTTGACCCAATGCTGCATGAAGAAGCAAACACCTGCAACTCGCGAGCATCAAGATTCAGATCGAAGTCTATAGCAAAATCAGCTAAGACTCAAGATCAAGTTTCGACAGAATTATAGATAGGAATCTTGTAACTCATAGTTGATAGGCATAGCTAGCTTAGCTTTGATTTTCCTTTTTGGTGTAATAAGGAGGTCAGCAAGCAGTAGCAGCAGCAACAGCAGTGAAATCACAGCTTCTGGTAGTCCCAGCTACCAAACACTCCCGAACTACACTGACCTGATTCCTTTTTAGCCAAGGATATGTAGGCAACTTCAGAAGCAGGGTGCGGTCAACTCTTTCAAAATGCTTCACACGGAATATGCGAACGGGCAAAAATCGCTCATTTCCGCTCACTTGTCTTTGCACGAAAACACTTCGTGTTTCCGGGCAAAGAGGGGCAGCTGTGAGCACGTGATTTTTGCCCTAAGCAAATTAATTCCAAAAGTTTCGAATAATTGATTT